>NC_064923.1:425603021-425905779 GCF_023897955.1 Schistocerca gregaria
TTATGGCGTCCCGAAATGCCTCAGAAAGTGGTGCACTGCTGACCTGATTGTCGTCCATCATGTAGCCCATCAGCCAGGAGTGATGGCCCTTGGAAATTACCCAGAGAGTGGTGCAGTTCACACCTGATTGTCGTCCACCATATCGCACTTCAGCCAGGAATGATGGCGTCTGGAGATGCCCCAGAGAGTGGTGCATTTCTAACCTGATTGTCGTCCATCATATAGCCCTTCAGGGAATAGTGATTGGCTGTGGAGGTACATTTCTAACCTGATTGTCGTCCACCATATGGTCCTTCAGCCAGGAGTGATGGCCCCTGGAGATGCCACAGTGAGTGGTGCATTTCTAACCTGATTGTCATCCACCATAAGGCACTTCAGCCAGGAGTGATGATGGCCTCTGGAGATGCCTCAGAGAGTGGTACATTTCTAACATGATTGTTGTCCACCATATGGTCCTTCAGCCAGAAGTGATGGCCTGTGGGGATGCCCAGAAAGTGGTGCATTTCTAATCTGATTGTCGTCCACAATATCGCACTTCAGCCAGGAATGATGGCGTCTGGAGATGCATAATAGAGTACTGCATTTCTAACCTGATTGTCTTCCACCATATGGACCTTTAACAAGAAGTGACGGCCCATGGAAATGCGGCAGAGAGTGGTGGATTTCTAACCTGATTGTCGTCCACAATATGCCCCTTCAGCCAGGAGTGATGGCGTCTGGAGATGCCCCAGAGAGTGGTGCATTTTTAACCTGATTGTCGCCCATCATATAGCCCATCAGGCGATAGTGATGGCCTCTGGATGTGCACCAGAATGTGGTGCATTTCTAACCTGATTGTTATCCACTATATGGACTATCAGCCGGGAGTCATGGCGTCTCGAAGTGCTTCAGAAAGTGGTGCACTGCTAACCTGATTGTCGTCCACCATGAGGCCCTACAGCCAGGAGTGATGGCCTCTGGAGATGACCCAGAGAGTGGTGCATTACTAAATTGATTGTCATCCAAAATATGGCTCTTCAACAATTAGTGAAGGCCCCTGGAGGTGCCGCAGAGAGTGGTGCATTTCTAACCTGATTGTCGTCCACCATATTACCCTTCAGGAAAGAGTGATGGCCTCTGGAGGTGCCCGAGAGTGTGGTTAATTTCTAACCTGATTGTCGTTCACCATATGGTGCTTCAGCCAGGAGTGATGGCGTCTTGAGATGCAGCAGAGGGTGGTGCATTTCTAACCTGATTGTCGTCCATCATATAGCCCTTCAGGCGATAGTGATGGCCTCTGGATGTGCCCCAGAATGTGGTGCATTTCTAATCTGATTGTCGTCCACAATATGGCCCTTCAGCCAGGAGTGATTGCGTCTGGATATGCCCCAGAGGGTGGTGCATTTCTAACCTGATTTTCGTCCACCATATTACCCTTCAGGCAAGAGTGATGGCCTCTGGAGGTTCCCGAGAGTGTGGTCATTTTCTAACCTGATTGTCGTTCACCATATGGTCCTTCAGCCAGGAATGACGGCCTCTGGAGATGACCCAGAGTGTGGTGCATTTCTAACCTGAATGTCGTCCACCATATAGCCCTTCAGCCAGGGGTGATGGTGTCTTCAGATGCCCCAGAGAGTGGTGCATTTCTAACCTGATTGTTGTCCACCATATGGTCTTTCAGCCATGAGTGATTGAGTCTGGAGATGCCCCAGAGAGTGGTGACTTTCTAACTTAATTGTCGTCCACCATATGGCCCTTCAGTCAGGAGTGATAGCCTATGGAGATGCCCCAGAGTTTTGCATTTCTAACCTGAATGTCGTCCACCATATGGCCCTTCAGCCAGGAGTGATAGCGTCTGGAGATGCCAGAGAGTATGGTGCATTTCTAACCTGATTGTCGACCACCATAGTGCCAGTCACCCAGGAGTGATAGCCTCTGGAGATGCCCCAGAGCGGTACATTTCTAACCTGAATGTTGTCCATCAATGGCCCTTCAGCCAGGAGTGATGGCCTCTGGAGTTGCCAGAGAGTGTGGTGCATTTCTAACCTGAGTGTCGTCCACCATAGTGCACGTCACCCCTGGAGATATCCCATAGTGGTACATTTCTAATCTGAATGTCGTCAACCATATGGCCTTCAGCGAGGAGTGGTGGCCCCTGGAGATGCCCTGAGACTGGTGCATTTTTAAACTGATTGTCGTCCACCATATGACCCTTCTGCCAGGTGTGATGGCGTCTGGACGTGAACCAGAGAGTGGTGCATTTCTAACCTGATTTTCAACCACTATATGGACCATCAGCCAGGAGTTATGGCGTCTCCAAATGCCTCAGAAAGTGGTGCACTGCTAACCTGATTTTCGTCCACCATGTAGCCCTTCAGCCAGGAGTAATGGCCTCTGGAGATTACCCAGAGAGTGGTGCAGTTCACACCTGATTGTCGTTCACCATATCGCACTTCAGCCAGGAATGATGGCGTCTGTAGATGCCCCAGAGTGTGGCGCAATTCTAACCTGATTGTCGTCCACCATATGGCCCTTCAACAAGAAGTGACGGCCCCTGGGAATGCCGCCGAGAATGTTGCATTTCAAACTTGATTGTCGCCTACCATGTGGCCCTTCAGGCATGAGTGATGGTCTCTGGAGATGCCACAGAGTGTGGTTCATTTCTAACCTAATTGTCATCCACCATAAGGTCCTTCAGCCAGGAATGATGGCATCTGGATATGCCCTAGAGAGAGGTACATTTCTAACCTGATTGTCGTCCAACATATGGCACTTCAACCAGAAGTGAAAGCCCCTGGAGATGCCGTTGTGAGTGCTGCATTTCTAACCTGGTTGTCGTCCATCATATAGCCCTTCAGGCAATAGTGATGCCTCTGTAGGTGCCCCACAGTGTGGTGAATTGCTAACCTGATTGTCGTTCACCATATGGCCCTTCAGACAGGAGTGATGGCCTTTGGAGATGCCCCAGAGAGAGTTGCATTTCTTTCCTGATTTTCGTCCAGCATATGGTCCTTCAGCCAGGAGTGATGGCCTCTGGAGATGCCCCGGAGAGTGGTGCATTTCTAACCTGATTGTCGTTCACCATATGGCCCTTCAGCCAGGAGAGTTGATGGCCTCTGGATATGCCTCAGAGAGTGCTGCATTACTGAATGTCGTCCACCATATGGCCCTTCAAACAAAAGGGATGGCCCCTGGAAATGCCGCACTGAGTGGTGCATTTCTAACCTGATTGTCATCTACCATAAGGCACTTCAGCCAGGGGTGATGATGGCCTCTGGAAATGCCTCAGAGAGTGGTGCATTTCTAACCTGATAGTCAGCCACAATATGGCCATTCAGCCAGGAGTGATTGACTCTGGAGTTGCCCCAGACAGTGGTGCATTTCTACCCTGATTGTTGTCCACCATATGGTCCTTCAGCCAGGAGTGATGGCCTCTGGAGATGCTCCGGAGTGTGGTGCATTTCTAACCTGTTTCTCGTCCACCATATGGCCATTCAGCCTGCTATTCTATGGAGATGCCCCAGAGAGTGGTGCATTTCTAACCTGATTGTCGTTCACCAATGTCCCTTCAGCAAGGACTGATGGCCTCTGGAGATGCCCAGAGAGTGGTGCATTTCTAATCTGATTGTCGTCCACAATATCGCACTTCAGCCAGAAAAGATGGCGTCTGGAGATGCCCAATAGAGTACTGCATTTCTAACCTGATTCTCGTCCACCATATGGCCCTTCAACAAGAAGTGACGGCCCCTGGATTTGCTGCAATGAGTGGTGCATTTGTAACCTGATTGTCGTCCACCATATGGCCCTTCAACAAGAAGTGACGGCCCATGGAAATGCCGCAGAGAGTGGTGGATTTCTAACCTGATAGTCATCCACAATATGGCCCTTCAGCCAGGAGTGATGGTGTCTGGAGATGCCCCAGAGAGTGGTGCATTTCTTACCTGATTGTCATCCACTATATGGACCATCAGCCAGGAGTTATGGCGTCTCCAAATGCCTCAGAAAGTCTTGCACTGCTAACCTGATTGTCGTCCACCATGTAGCCCTTCAGCCAGGAGAGATGGCCTCTGGAGAAGACCCAGAGAGTGGTGCATTTCTAACCTGATTGTCGTCCACCATATGGCCCCTCAACAAGAAGTGACGGCCCCTGGGGATGCCGCCGAGAATGTTGCATTTCTAACCTGATTGTCGACCACCATACTGCCAGTTACCCAGGAGAGATAGCCTCTGGAGATGCCCCAGAGTGGTACATTTCTAACCTGAATGTCGTCCATCAACACGCCCTTCAGCCAGGAGTGATGGCGTCTGGAGATGCCCCGGAGAGCGGGGCATTTCAAACCTGATTGTCGTCCACCATATGGCCCCTCAGCCTGGAGAGATGGTGTCTGGAGATGAACCAGAGAGTGGTGCATTTCTAACCTGATTGTCGTCCACCAATGTCCCTTCAGCAAGGAGTGATGGCCTCTGGAGATGCCCAAAGAGTGGTGCATTTCTAACCTGATTGTCGTCCAAAATATGGCCCTTCAGCAAGGAGTGATGGCGTCTGGAGATGCCCCATATCGTGGTGTATTTCTAACCTGATTGTCGTCCATCATGTAGCCCATCAGGCGACAGTGATGGCCTCAGGAGGTGCCCCAGTATGTGCTGCATTTCTAACCTGATTGTCATCCACTATATGGACCATCAGCCAGGAGTTATGGCGTCTCGAAATGCCTCAGAAAGCGGTCACTGCTAACCTTATTGTCGTCCACCATGTGGCCCTTCATCCAGGAGTGATGGCCTCTGGAGATGACCCAGAGAGTGGTGCACTTCAAACCTCATTGTCGTCCACCATATCACACTTCAGCCAGGAATGATGGCGTCTGGAGATGCCCAATAGAGTAGTGCATTTCTAACGTGATTGTCGTCCACCATATGGCCCTTCAACAGGAAGTGACGGCCCCTGGAGATGCCGCAGAGAGTGGTGCATTTCTAACCTGATTGTCGTCCACCATATGGTAATCCAGCCAGGTGTGGTGTCATCTGGACATGCCCTAGAGTGTGATCCATTTCTGACCTGATTGTCGTCCAACATATGGAAATTCAACCAGAATTGAATGGCCCTGGACATGCCGCTGTGAGTGGTGCATTTCTAACATAATGGTCTTCCACCATATAGGTCTTCAGGCAATAGTGATTGCCCTTGGTTGTGCCTCAGAGTGTGGTGAATTTCTAACATGATTGTCGTTCACCATATGGCCCTTCAGCCAGGAGTGATGGCGTTTGGAGATGTCCCAGAGTGTGGTGCATATTTTTGTCCACCACATGGTCCTTCAGCCAGGAGTGATGGCATCTGGAGGTGCCCTGGAGAGTGGTGCATTTCTAACCTGGTTGTCGTCCATCATATAGCACCTCAGGCAATAGTGATGACGTCTGGTGGTGCTCCACAGTGTGGTGAAAATCTAACCTGATTGTCGTTCACCATATGGCCCTTCAGCCAGGAGTGATGTCGTCTGGAGATGCCCCAGAGAGTCGTGCATTTCTGATTGTCGTCCATCATATAGCCCTTCAGGCAATAGTGATGGCCTCCGGAGGTGCATTTCTAACCTGATTGTCATTCACCATAAGGTTCTTCAGCCAGGAGTGATGATGGCCTCTGGAGATGCCTCAGAGAGTGGTGCATTTCTGAATGTCGTCCACCATATGGCCCTTCAAACAGAAGTGATGATCCCTGGAGATGCTGTAGTGAGTGGTGCATTTCCAACCTGATTGTCATCCACCATAAGGCACTTCAGCCAGGAGTGATGATGGCCTCTGGAGATGCCTCAGAGAGTGGTGCATTTCTAACCTGATTGCCATCCACAATGTGGCCATTCAGTCAGGAGTGATTGCCTCTGGAATTGCCCCAGAATGTGGTGCATTTCTAACCTGAATGTTGTCCACCATATGGTCCCTCAGCCAGGAGCGATGGCCCCTGGAGATGCCCCGGAGTGTGGGGCATTTCTAACCTGATTGTTGTCCGCCACATGGTCCTTCAGCCAGGAGCGATGGCCTCTGGAGATGCCCCGGAGAGCGGGGCATTTCAAACCTGATTTTCGTCCACCATATGGCCCATCAGCCTGGAGAGATGGTGTCTGGAGATGAACCAGAGAGTGGTGCATTTCTAACCTGATTGTCGTCCACCAATGTCCTTTCAGCAAGGAGTGATGGCCTCTGGAGATGCCCAAAGAGTGGTGCATTTCTAACCTGATTTTCGTCCAAAATATGGCCCTTCAGCCAGGAGTGATGGCGTCTGGAGATGCCCCATATCGTGCTGCATTTCTAACCTGATTGTCATCCACTATATGGACCATCAGCCAGGAGTTATGGCGTCTCGAAATGCCTCAGAAAGCGGTCACTGCTAACCTTATTGTCGTCCACCATGTGGCCCTTCAGCCAGGAGTGATGGCCTCTGGAGATGACCAAGAGAGTGGTGTACTTCAAACCTCATTGTCGTCCACCATATCACACTTCAGCCAGGAATGATGGCGTCTGGAGATGCCCAATAGAGTAGTGCATTTCTAACGTGATTGTCGTCCACCATATGGCCCTTCAACAGGAAGTGACGGCCCCTGGAGATGCCGCAGAGAGTGGTGCATTTCTAACCTGATTGTCGTCCACCATATGGTAATCCAGCCAGGTGTGGTGTCATCTGGACATGCACTAGAGTGTGATACATTTCTGACCTGATTGTCGTCCAACATATGGAACTTCAACCAGAATTGAATGGCCCTCTAGATGCCCCTGTGAGTGGTGCATTTCTAACATAATGGTCTTCCACCATATAGGTCTTCAGGCAATAGTGATTGCCTCTGGATGTGCCTCAGAGTGTGGTGAATTTCTAACATGATTGTCGTTCACCATATGGCCCTTCAGCCAGGAGTGATGGCGTCTGGAGATGTCCCAGAGTGTGGTGCATATTTTTGTCCACCACATGGTCCTTCAGCCAGGAGTGATGTCATCTGGAGATGCCCCAGAGAGTGGTGCATTTCTAACCTGATTGTCGTCCATCATATAGCCCTACAGGCAATAGTGATGGCCTCCGGAGGTGCATTTCTAACCTGATTGTCATCCACAATGTGGCCATTCAGCCAGGAGTGATTGCCTCTATAATTGCCCCAGAATGTGGTGAGTTTCTAACCAGAATGTTGTCCGCCATATGGTCCTCCAGCCAGGAGCGATGGCCTCTGGAGATGCCCCGGAGAGTGGTGCAATTCCAACCTGATTGTCATCCAACATATGGCCCTTCAGCCTGGAGTGATGGTGTCTGGAGATGAACCATATAGTGAGCATTTCTAACCTGATTGTCGTCCACAATATGGCCCCTCAGCCTGGAGTGATAGCGTCTGGAGGTGCCCCAGAGAGTGGTGCATTTCTAACCTGTTTGTCGTCCACCATATGGCCATTCAGCCTGGAGTGATGTTCTCTTTAGGTGTCCCAGAGAGTGGTGCATTTCTAACCTGATTGTCGTCCACCAATGTCCCTTCGGCAAGGAGTGATGGCCTCTGGAGATGCCCAGAGAGTGGTGCATTTCTAACCTGATTGTCGTCCATCATATAGCCCTTCAGGCGATAGTGATGGCCTCTGGAGGTGCCCCAGAATGTGGTGCATTTCTAACCTGATTGTCATCCACTATATGGACCATCAGCCAGGAGTCATGGCGTCTCGAAATGCCTCAGAAAGCGGTGAACTGCTAACCTTATTGTCGTCCAACATATGGCCCTTCAGCCTGGAGTGATGGTGTCTGGAGATGAACCATATAGTGAGCATTTCTAACCTGATTGTCGTCCACAATATGGCCCCTCAGCCTGGAGTGATAGCGTCTGGAGGTGCCCCAGAGAGTGGTGCATTTCTAACCAAATTGTCATCCACCATAAGGCCCTTCAGCCAGGAATGATGACATCTGGAAATGCCATAGAATGTGGTGAATTTCTATCCTGATTTTCATCCACCATATGGTAATCCAGCCAGGTGTGGTGTCATCTGGACATGCCCTAGAGTGTCGTCCATTTCTAACCTAATTGTCGTCCAACATATGGCACTTCAACCAGAACTGAAGGCCCCTGGAGATGCCGCTGTGAGTGGTGCATTTATAACATAATGGTCCTCCACCATATAGCTCTTCAGGCAATAGTGATTACCTCTGGAGGTGCCTCAGAGTGTGGTGAATTTCTAACCTGATAGTCGTTCATCATATGGCCCTTCAGCCAGGAGTGATGTCGTCCGGAGATGCCCCAGAAGGTGGTGCATTTCTAACCTGATTGTCGTCCATCATATAGCCCTTCAGGCAATAGTGATGGCCTACAGAGGTGCATTTCTAACCTGATTGTCGTCCACAATATGGCCCTTATGCCAGGAGTGATGGCCTCTGGAGATGGCTCGGAAAGTGCTGCATTTCTATCCTGATTGTCGTTCACCATATGGCTATTCAGCCAGGAGTGATGATGGCCACTGGAGATGCCACAGAGAGTGGTGCATTTCAGAATGTCGTCCACCGTATTGCCCTTCAAACAGAAGTGGTGGCCCCTGGAGATGCCGCAGTGAGTGGTGACTTTCTAACCTATTGTCATCCACCATAAGGCCTTTCAGCCAGGAGCGATGATGGCCTCTATAGATGCTGAAGAGGGTGCTGCATTTCTAACCTGATTGTTGTCCACCATATGGTCCTTCAGCCAGGAGTTATGGCCTCTGGAGATGACCCAGAGAGTGGGGCATTTCAAACCTGATTGTCGTCCATCATGTCGCACTTCAGCCAGAAATGATGGCGTCTAGAGATGCCCCAGAGAGTGGCGCATTTCTAACTTGATTGTCGTCCACCATATGGCCCTTCAACAAGAATTGACGGCCCCTGGAGATGCCACAGAGAGTGGTGCATTTCTAACATGATTGTCGTCCACCATATGACCCTTCAGGCAAGAGTGCTGGCCTCTGGAGGTGCCCCAGAGTGTGCTTCATTTCTAACCTAATTGCCATCCACAATAAGGCCAATCAGCCAGGAATGATGGCGTCTGGAGATGTACCAGAGTGTGGTGAATTTCTATCCTGATTGTCATCCACAATATGGTAATCCAGCCAGGTGTGATGTCGCCTGGACTTGCCCTAGGGAGTGGTACATTTCTAACCTGTCGTCCAACAAATGGCACTTCAACCAGAAGTGAAAGCCCCTGGAGATGCCGCTGTGAGTGGTGCATTTCTAACCTGGTTGTCGTCATCATATAGCCTTTCAGGCAATAGTGATGGCCTCTGGAGGTGCCCCAGAGTGTGGTGAATTTCTAACCTGATTGTCATTCACCATATGGCCCTTCAGCCAGGTGTGATGGCGTCTGGAGATGCCCCAGAGAGTGGTGCATTTCTAACCTGATTTACGTCCACCATACGGTTCTTCAGCCAGAGATGATGGCATCTGGAGATGCCTTGGAGGGTGGTGCATTTATAACCTGATTGTCGTCCATCATATAGCCCTTCAGGCGATAGTGATGGCCTCTGGAGGTACCCCAGAATGTGGTGCATTTCTATCCTGATTGTCATCCACTATATGGACCATCAGCCAGGAGTTATGACGTCTAGAAATGCCTCAGAAAGTGGTACATTGCTCACCTGATTGTCGTCCACCATGTTACCCTTCAGCCAGGAGTGATGGCCTCTGGAGATGACCCAGAGAATGGTGCAGTTCAAACCTGATTGTCGTCCACCATATCGCACTTCAGCCAGGAATGGCGGCGTCTGGAGATGCCCCACAGAGTGACGCATTTCTAACCTGATTGTCATCCACCATATGGCCCTTCAGCCTGGAGTGATGGCATCTGGAGATGAACCAGAGAGTGGTGCATTTCTAACCTGATTGTCGTCCACAATATGGCCCTTCAAACAGAAGTGATGGTCCCTGGAGATGCCGCAGTGAGTGGCGCACTTCTAACCTGATTGTCATCCACCATAAGGCACTTCAGCCAGGAGTGATGATGGCCTCTGGAGATGCCTCAGAGAGTGGAGCATTTCTAACCTGATTGTCATCCACAATGTGGCCATTCAGCCAGGAGTGATTGCCTCTGGAGTTGCAACAGAGTGTGGTGCATTTCTAAACTGATTGTTGTCCACCATATGGTCCTTCAGCCAGGAGTGATGGCCTCTGGAGGTGCCCCAGAGAGTGGTGCATTTCTAACCTGATTGTCGTCCACCATATGGTCCTTCAGCCAGAGATGATGGCATCTGGAGATACCCCGGAGTGTGGTGCATTTATAACCTGATTGTCGTCCATAATATAGCCCTTCAAGAAATAGTGATGGCGTCTGGAGATGCCCCAGACAGTGGCGCATTTCTAACTTGATTGTCGTCCACCATATGGCCCTTCAACAAGAAGTGACAGCCTCTGGAGATGCCGCATAGAGTGGTGCATTTCTAACCTGATTGACGTCCACCATATGGCCCTTCAAGCAAGAGTGATGGCCTCTGGAGGTGCCCCAGAGTGTGCTTCATTTCTAACCTAATTGTCATCCACCATAAGGCCCATCAGCCAGGAATGATGGCCTCTGGAGGTGCCCCAGAGTTGGGTGAATTTCTAACCTGATTGTCATTCACCATATGGCCCTTCAGCCAGGAGTGATGGCGTCTGGAGATGCCCCAGAGAGTGGTGCATTTCTAACCTGATTTTCATCCACCATATGGTCCTTCAGCCAGGAGTGATGATGGCCTCTGGAGATACCTCAGAGCGTGGTGCATTTCTAATCTCATTGTCGTCCACAATATGCCCCTTCAGCCAGGAGTGATGGCGTCTGGAGATGCCCTAGAGTGTGGTGCATTTCTAACCTGTTTGTTGTCCAGCATATAGCCCTTCAGGCGATAGTGATGGCCTCTGGAGGTACCCCAGAATGTGGTGCATTTCTAACCTGATTGTCATCCACTGTATGGACCATCAGCCAGGAGTTATGGCGTCTCGAAATGCCTCAGAAAGTGGTGCATTGCTAAACTGATTGTCGTCCACCATGTGACCCTTCAGCCAGGAGTAATGGCTTCTGGAGATGACCCAGAGAGTGGTGCAGATCAGACCTGATTGTCGTCCACCATATCGCACTTCAGCCAGGAATGATGGTGTCTGGAGATGCCCCACAGAGTGGTGCATTTCTAACCTGATTGTTGTCCACCATATGGCCCTTCAGCCTGGAGTGATGGCGTCTGGAGATGAACCAGAGAGTGGTGCATTTCTAACCTGATTGTCATGGCCCTTCAGCCAGGTGTGATTTCGTCAGGAGATGCCCCAGAGGGTGGTGCATTTCAAACCTCTTTGTCGTCCACCATATGGCCATTCAGCCAGGAGTGATGCTCTATGGAGATGCCCCAGAGAGTGATGCATTTCAAACCTGATTGTCGTCCACCATATGGCCCTTCACAAGGAGTGACGGCCCCTGGAGGTGCCGCAGAGGGTGGTGCTTTTCTATCCTGATTGTCGTCCTCCATATGGCCCTTCAGGCAAGACTGATGGCCTCTGGAGGTGAATTTCTAACTGGATTGTCGTCCACAATATGGCACTTCAGCCAGGAGTGATGACGTCTGGAGATGCCCCAGAGAGTGGTGCATTTCTAACCTGATTGTCGTCCAACATATGGCCCTTCAGCCAGGAGTGATGATGGCCTCTGGAGATGCCTCAGAGAGTGGTGCATTTCTGAATGTCGTCCACCATATGGCCCTTCAAACAGAAGTGATGGCCCCTGGAGATGCCGCAGTGAGTGGTGCATTTCTAACCTGATTGTCATCCACCATAATGCCCTTCAGCCAGGAGTGATGATGGCCTCTGGCGATGGCTCAGAGAGTGGTGCATTTCTAACCTGATTGTCATCCACAATATGGCCCTTCAGCCAGGAGTGATTGCTTCTGGAGTTGCCCAGAGAGTGGTGCATTTCTAACCTTATTGTTGTCCACCATATGGTCCTTCAGCCAGGAGTGATGGCCTCTCTAGATGCCGCAGTGGGTGGTGCATTTCTAAACTGATTGTCGTCCACCATAAGGCCCTTCAGCCTGGAATGATGGCGTCTGGAGATGCCCTAGAGAGTGGCGCATTTGTAACCTGATTGTCGTCCACCATATGGCCGTTGAGTTATGAGTAATGGCGTCTGGAGATGCTCTAGGGAGTGGTGCATTTCTAACCTGATTGTCGTCCACCATATGGCCCTTCAGCCAGGTGTGAGAGCGTCTGGAGATGCCCCAGAGAGTGGTGCTTTTCGAGCCTAACTGTCGTCCACCATGTGGTCCTTCAGCCAGGAGTGATAGCGTGGGGTGCCGTTTCTTTTCATAGCAGGACCTATTTGGTTGTCAGGCACGGAACCTTTACAGCATAGCGGTACGTCGACCGTGTTCTACGCCCGGTTTTATTGCTCTTCTCGGAAAACCGTCCTAGGCTCACATTTTAGCAAGATGATTGCCTCCCACCCACGCAAAGAGTTTCTATTGTTATGTGCTTGGCAAATCCTGTCTAAATCTTCAAGTCGCCAGATCTCCCCAATTTAAGAAAATTTGTAGTATTATGGACAGGTCCTCAAATCCAACTCGTGATTTGGTCGATTTAACGCATCATTTGAGCAAAATTTGGCGTTATATCCCTCAGGACGACGTCCATCAACTCTGTCAATGAATTCCAAACTGAATAACTACTTTCGTAGACGTCGGAGGTGCGGCAACGTGTTATTGTCTTCCTTACTTTGAGAAGCTCTTTCTCTTCAATAACCATTAAATTTTTCTGTAGTGATAATTTATTATTTTGTCAGTTTATGTACGCACATCCACCGATGTCCATCCCATTCGAATAATTTTTCTTGCCCTTTTATGTAGGCAACTGGGGCGTGTAACTTCACAAGCGGATACATCGTGAGCCGAAGATCCATCGCTAAACAAGTGAGGTCGTTTGCTAGAAATAAAGAAATAAGCTTAGTCGTACAGGGTTTGACTTGTCTCCTGTCGTCTTTGACATTTGTTGTCTGAACGTGCATGTTCGCGTTGCAGGTTAATCCCAGGTGGAAAAGTACTGCTCTGGTGTGCGATATGCAACTCGTGTAAGAATATTCTGCGAATGTTTAGCATGTCAACTGGGCACCACTGTGTGGTACTAAGGCTCAGTAGAGGCTTTACATTGCTAATATTTTTGTCGGCACCCAGCAGGTGCCTTGTATGGAGGTGGATCTCGTATTAACCACAGAAGAGAATTTAAACAACGCATCGAGCACTGTGAGCCGCACACAATTTGTGAAAGGCCGCGCAAATTCCGAGAGTATCCTGGCTCTTGACTGTCATGGTGCTAGTCTAGGTTCTACGTTTGGTGGCGCGGCTGTTTGACGTACAGTGCAACTGATACATGCAAGGGCCGGATGCTGGTTGTCTCTATAGACATGCTGCGACGCTCTGTGTCCTTCACGTGGACCGTTCGCCAGTGACCCCATTGTAGACGCTGTTATACTCGAAATCTCCCTGATTGGATAATGAACACGTATAGGTATTTGGATCTGCGAACATTAGCATAACTCTACCAATAAACGTAAATTGATCTTTCAATTGAAATAAAGTCTGCAGCAGAGACGTTGTGGAGGCCAGCCATAACGAAATTATTGCAGGATTTGCTGAAGCGTTGAGTACTGTCTTTTGGCTTAGACTATCTCCATGGCTGCTATGGAAGTGTTTTGCACAGCGTCGATGTTTGACGAATCGATCCACAAACAGACCTCTGTCCTGTTGTCAAACGCTGAGCTGCAAGCAATGAGTAGGCTCCAAATTTATCGGAATTATGAGTTTTAGTTGAAAACATGTAGTGATATTCGTGGTTTGAACTAATGGGGATCAAGGCCCATCGTTGTAAGCATGTTAGTTCCGGCTGTGGTAACCAATTTCACTCGATGCCCGAATTTTGCCAATAATGGCTCGCGATGAGTCATTGGATGGATAAGTGCTCTATAGAGATAAATGATGAATTTTGTGATGCCGTGCTTGATAACGAAGTCCCGGACTGTAGTGGAGCAGCGCAACAGCGCGTAGCACAGTTGCGAGTCGGGCAGCTGCCACACTGCTGCTTCACACCCTGGTATACAGTAGTAGGGCGGCAATGAGGTCTGCGGAAGCCCTCGGGCTCGCTTCATTGCATGGACGGAAAACGTGCAAACCGGCCGATCTGCAATTTTTCTCAAACGGTTTAAACGGACCTATCGCTAAGGCATGTGAGGCTCGTAACGACGTCAAGGAGGGCGTTTGAGGAGAGCAAATACCGAAAAACTTGCTTTAATACTTGTATCCATTATTCGCAAAATGGAACACAACGTTCAATAAAATCATCGATTACCACAATGAAACACGTTAAATCACGGAATATAGCAACAGGTATGTAAAGTATTGGGCTAAGAACAAGTTAAAACAGACGGAAACTGCTGTTATTTTTAGCTACCTTACCCTCGTAAGACACTTTAACTGTACGCTTGTAGAACCCTCATTAATATCAAAAACCGAATCTTAAATCTCGCAGCTAACGCAAGAATAGGTACAGTGCACGAAATATTGGCAATCAGCAAATTAAACCTTAACAGCTAGAAACCAAGTAATTGACTTACGTATGCTTACAAATATGGAACTTCACGTGCCTTGCGCAAAGAAAACTCTCGAATCATGTCTTCTTCCTTTAGCTGAAGCACCTTGTCGCTTTCGATTAAAAGTATAGCAAGCCCATTAAGACGGTCCTGCACCATGGTACATCTTAGATATTTCTTAATAAGTTTCAGTTTTGAAAAACCTTTTTTTGCAGACCCCCAAAGTGACAGGTATCGTAAGCAAACTGTGATGTACTGTGGTGATATTGGCATACGATTCTTTGAGTGGGCCTTCGCACTTCAGTGTAATGAAAGCTATCTTTACTGTAGAAGGAATCGGGTAACGCAGCATGTATACTTCTGAAACGAGGTCACATGTGTCTGCTTCAGCTAGATCCCCGTATTTCTGATAACTCGCTAGTTTTTGACAACTCATTTCAGTTTTCTCTTATTGCGTGTCACGGAGTGTAGACGGATGGAAGAGAAATCTGAAGTATTCACAGTAATTAGTCAGTTCTTTGAACTTTAAAGTCATGTTGTTCGAAGCTTAACCGACGACCGCCCAGAAGTACTCGATTGTAAGTCTTTCTTCGGGTTTGGGGTCTCGTGGGCGCCAATGTCTGGATCATCTTCAATCTTGTTGAAAAATCGTTCGCGCTTCTTTAGGCGACGAGTTGAAAACCCTGCATCCCATCCTATATCTGCCATTAATGCTTTTGCAGTTGACACACCGGATGTGAATCGTGTCTCCTGTAGTTTTTGAGGATGACATTCAATCCACTTATTTCTTGCAGGGCGACGTCTAACTGCACATCTTCATCCTGAAGAACTTCACTGACCTCACTGACGGCATGTAAGAAGTCGTGCCGTATGATAAGAGGCAAAACAAATTCGAAGCAGCTGATGCAGTGATTTACTGAAGACAGAGCATCAGATCGGACAACTGAATCGTTTGTTGTTTTGGGAACCTTTTCGAGCGCTTCATAACCTTTTCCCAGCCGGTAACTGATAGGTTTGACGATCTCAACACTAGACCCCCATATAACATCTGCATGTGTCTTTAATGTTAGTTCAGAAAGGATCTCAATGAGAATATTCCACCTATCGTTAGATGTCGAGTATAGAGCATACAATCGGTGTATTATGCTGAAAAGTTTCATTACCTCCGTACCACGTTTGACCATGTCTCCAAGGACAAGATTCAAACCGTGAGTAACACAAGGTATAAACATTTCCCACTTCTTGTTCCGTTAAAACCGAGCCTGTACTCCTGTAGATTTTACTTTGATGCTGTCTCCGTTAGCGTATCCTCTGCTTCGACAATCCACGATGTTTAAATTGTTTTCGTCCAGAACTTCTATTAAAACCTTCGTCAGTCTCTCTCCAGTTGTATCTGTCACAACTAAAAAGTGTATGAGTTTTTCGACTATGGCTGAAACTGGAACACCCAACTTCTTGACGTAACAGATAACCAGACTCATTTGTTCTTTTTACCGAGCGAGGTAGCGCAGTGGTTTGCACACTGAACTCACATTCGGGAGGACGACGGTTCAATTCCGTCTCCGGCCATCCTGATTTAGGTTTTCCGTGATATCCCTAAATCGTTTCAGGAAAATGCAGGGATAGTTCCTTTGAAAGGGCACGGCCGATTTCCTTCCCAATCCTTCCCTAACTCGAGCTTGCGCTCCGTCTCTAATGACCTCGTTGTCGACGGGACGTTAAACACTAACCACCACCACCACCATAATTTGTTCTTGATGACTAATGTCTGGGGTGCAATCGGGGATAAGGGTGTAATATTTTGTAGCTCGAATACCATCTCGAATCTTTACCTTAGTTGGCATACCTGTGTAAAAACCGAACGATATTTTTAAGAATGGTAAGGGTTTTACGTTAGTTTTGAAGAACTTAGAGGGAGGTAATACATGGGAAAAATAATGTGTTTGTTTGAACCTTCCAAAGTGTCCGATCCAAGGCCGTGCACGGCCTTCACTGATCCAAGCGTGCGTGTCAGAGAACACGGTGAACGGTTTGAACGAACGGATGTCGGCTGAACAGTTGCCAAATGAGCACTGCCGTACTCGCAAAACTGGAATTATTTCTCAGTGTCTAATTTCATTGTATTTATACTATGTGACATCTTTACGTTACCACTAAGAAAAAACTTTAAATTTTTTTAAAAAAAGATGAAAGTAAGCAGCGGGGACGGGGAGCATTGCCGCAGACGGCACGGGGAAACAAGCATGTGTGTGAAAGACGAAATTGCGAGTGTAGCAAGCAGTCACGCGTGCCAACGCTAAATAACAACCATCGATAACGTGGCACCTCGCTCACAGTAAATATCAATGCGACGAATCAGACACCAAAAATGTCTTACAAAATAAATATCTAATAGTGAGGCTGTTCAGTCGTGCTACCCACCTGTCGACTAGCACGCATTAATATGAGATTGCCTTATTTGACAAGTGGTATTTCATTATTGCACCCATTAATACAGATGTAGCTACGACTTAGCAAACATTTCAATTTTGAATTTGCGGTCCAACTTAATGATAATGCGTCTCCTCGTCATGAATACGACGTGAGTGACCCTTCATAGGTGCATCGAAAGATGCGATCATTTCTGTCAGTTTCTGGAAATATCCGTTCTCAGATCGATAAATTGTTGACGAAGTACCTCGAAACACTACATTAATTTGTGCTAAAAATTCCACGGCTGCAATTATTCTTGTTAAAGCATCTCCCGTGTGCTTCGTTCATGTCGTCAATGGTTCAGTATTTTTTCCTTTTTCTGTCGTTGTTTCAGTTCATCTCATTGTATGAAGACGAAATGTGGTCCTCCAAGCGTTTATGTATTCGAAGGTAACAGGGACTCCATGAGTTAAGTTCTTCAGGTCTGCAGAGCTTACTTGTCACATGCAGTGTGGATTTAACGTTGAAGATTCGACTACAGCACTACTAGGCGACGTCTTTAGATTTAGATTAAATGAACCAAGTTCTTGAATTAATACCACCGTTTGATAATTTATAGTAGCAAAAATCGTTGTAAGAGCGCCGAACATCTTCTTTTCCTCGGAATCTGAGTGGTCCAGTTTATTTTCCCTGTTAATTTTCCGTTGATATACTGTAAGAAGGTCAATTTAGTAGGAAACTAAGTGATGAAAGAATTTCCGCGTGATCCTTTTGTATCAGAATTACCATCATGGGAGCATTAATAATGTCTAGCCATTGTCCTGGATGTTCAGATCAATTTCTGTTCAAAAGGTGCTGCTAGATTTTACCAGATTTCACTTTGAGGGAGCTAGTGAGTTTCTTATTTAACCTAATCTAGTAGTTTCAGATGACGAAAACACTACCACTGGCTCAGATTTATCATTAGAAGAAGTGGACTGGTTCATGTTGTGGTCTTCAGTCCAGAGACTGGTTTGATGCAGCTCTCCATGATACTCTATCCTGTGCAAGCTTCTTCATCTCCCAGAACCCACTGCAACCCACATCCTTCTGAATCTGCTTAGTGTAGTCATCTCTTGGTCTCCCTCTACGATTTTTACCCTCTACGCTGCCCTCCAATACCAAATTGGTGATCCCTTGATGCCTCAGAACATGTCCTACCAACTGATCCCTTTTTCTGGTCAAGTTGTGCCACAAACTTCTCTTCTCCCCAATCCTATTCAATACTTCCTCATTAGTTATGTGATATACCCATGTAATCTTCAGCATTCTTCTGTAGCACCACATTTCGAAAGCTTCTATTCTCTTCTTGTCCAAACTATTTATCGTCCATGTTTCACTTCCCTTCATGGCTACACTCCATACAAATACTTTCAGAAATGACTTCCTGACACTTAAATCTATACTCGATGTTAACAAATTTCTCTTCTTCAGAAACGCTTTCCTTGCCATTGCCAGTCTACATTTTATATCCTCTCTACTTCGACCATCATCAGTTATTTTGCTCCCCAAATAGCAAAACTCCTTTACTACTTCAAGTGTCTCATTTCCTAATGTAATTCCCTCAGCATCACCCGACTTAATTCGACTTCATCCCATTATCCTCGTTTCGCTTTTGTTGATGTTAATCTTATATCCTCATTTCAAGACACTATCCATTCCGTTCAACTGCTCTTCCAAGTCCTTTGCTGTCTCTGACAGAATTACGATGTCATCGGCGAACCTCAAAGTTTTTATTTCTTCTCCATGGATTTTGATACCTACTCCAAATTTTTGTTTTGTTTCCTTTACTGCTTGCTCAATATAGAGATTGAATAACATCGGGGAGAGACTACAACCCTGTCTCAGTCCCTTCCCAAACACTGCTTCCCTTTCATGTCCCTCGACTCTTATAACTGCCGTCTGGTTCCTGTACAAATTGTAAATAGTCTTTCGCTCCCTATATTTTACCCCTGCCACCTTCAGAATTTGAAAGAGAGTATTCCAGTCAACATTGTCAAAAGCTTTGTCTAAGTCTACAAATGCTAGGTGGTGGTGGTTAGTGTTTAACGTCCCGTCGACAACGAGGTCATTAGAGACGGAGCGCAAGCTCGGGTTAGGGAAGGATTGGGAAGGAAATCGGCCGTGCCCTTTCAAAGGGACCATCCCGGCATTTGCCTGAAACGATTTAGGGAAATCACGGAAAACCTAAATCAGGATGGCCGGAGACGGGATTGAACCGTCGTCCTCCCGAATGCGAGTCCAGTGTGCTAACCACTGCGCCACCTCGCTCGGTACAAATGCTAGAAACGTAGGTTTGCCCTTCCTTAATCTAGCTTCTAAGATAAGTCGTAGGGTCAGTATTGCCTCACCGTGTTCCAACATTTCTACGGAATCCAAACTGATCTTCCCCGAGGTCGGCTTCTACTAGTTTTTCCATTCGTCTGTAAAGAATTCGCGTTAGTATTTTGCAGCTGTGACTTATTAAAGTGATAGTTCGGGTGGACTGGTAGTAGTCCTTATTTGAAATTCATCGTTACTGTAATTTCTTCCTCTGCTCTCTCTCGTCATTGCGCTGAACGACTCTGCTTTCAAAGTTTGGTCAGACAACTGCAATGAATGGTTGCACAAACATTTTTTTAGGACACATTTTTGTGATTGTAGTAATTTTTCCGTAATTTTCTTTTGCTTTTTTTTCGGGCTCCACTTTCGAATTTTCGCTCTCTTTCTCTATCACGGCTTGCCAAGATACGTAATCGATAATCTTAATTATAAACTTAAAAAAGACAATAAAGAACGAGTCTCTAGACGTTTTAATGTCATAGTTTCACGTATCAGCAAATAATGAACAAAGAGTATCTCGTCTCTTTGATGTCGATGTTCACAAAACCAAAAACTCTGCGCACCCTCAATTTACACTCAATGAGGCGCGCTAACGTTTCTCTTGCGATGGAAGTCCGTCCATCTTAATCAGCCATCGGTCGGATTGGATGAGGAGCAGAGTCGAAGAGGAGAGCGGTCTTACAGAAACACTCGAAGCGGCAATATGCCTGCTTCTAACTTTTAGCTGATTGTAGCACAACGCCGTGATGGTTCCAGCTTTGCCAGATTTCGATCAACATGAGGTTGGCCTACTAAGTTTGCCCTTATCCCGGAGGCCTGCCCGTGGATGTAGTACTACAACCTTGATGAGGCCAGAGACAAGCTCGTTTATACCACAGAGCAAGTAAACATTCATTAGCACAGCTTCCTTGCACTCATAAAATTGTACTTGCTCTGTCTGGCACCGCTCGTCGCAAGTTAAGCTTGAGACCACTGCAAGTCCGAGTCTGCTTCAAGTGTGAGGCCTATAGCAGCAGCCACAGTCGGTACATCCTCGGAACGGCAATGGTTTTAAAGAAATTACACATCTCATAGTTTTACTCCTCAGCTTCGTGACGAAATGCCTCTAATTTTCTTGAAGATCATGTTAACTGTGATGTTCCAAAATTGAGTAACCTATTGCAAGAATTTCGAAAAATTTGCAGTCAAAAATAGGGGTCACTATAAATTGGAGTTTGTTGCAGATTAGGTCATATGTTTCTCCGCATGAAATTTAGTTAACATGCTGAATTATTTTATAAACTTAGAAGAATAGCGCTATCTGTTACCAGTTTAGAGAAATTTGATCGTATGTGAACTGCTTCGTCCCGAAAATGGGCGAAGGCGAAAAGGCCAGAAAGAAATATTTCTAACATTCCTCATGTTTTATGAAAGTTTTGAGACATCGAAACCAAATCTTTGAAAGCGAGAGTACGCAAAGAGGGGAATATTTTGCCATAAGATTAGTAGAGAAACTTACATATCTAACCGATATTGAAGCTAATACAGATTTTTCCAGTGAAATAACGTTATTTTGAAGAGACGTCGATAGCTTATGAAACGAGAGTTGCTACAGGTTGCTAGAAACCAGAAGAAGTTTTCTAGACATGGCTTCGACATTCACAGTAGGACTGAGAACCGTAGCAAGTATTGCGGAATAAACAACCAAAATGTTGTGGATTGCCTCCAGCCACGCCACATGCACGTCCCTTTTTCTAAATACCGGAACGATTTATATAACATACAGAACTTCCCAACGCAGTCTATGATGCGGACAAAAAACAGATTCGTCTAAAATACGCAGAAAATTGTGGTATAACGTTTTACAGTTGTGAAAATTTTCGTCTTATCGTACTATAAGTAGCTGCAGATCCTCAGGGAAATTTCGTTATAATCGATGTCTAAGGTATGGGAAGGGAAGGGAAGGTGGTAGATTTTATTCTTGGTGCAAGAACGGGAGCTTAATATACCACAAACTCTCCACTACTAAATGCACTAGCTCGATTACCTTTTGTATTAATTGGAGATTATGCAAGTCCATTGTGATGCATTTTATCAAATTTCATAGTCGACATGTTTTAGATCAATGGATAACTATTTTAGCAAGTATTAAAAGAACGTGCTTAAGAAATAACGAATGCTAAGTGGAGCATATATTGGAAGCCAATATTGAAGTTCCGCAGAATTTGCTGGCGATACTGTGAAATTTACATGTTTTCCACGAAACTGTCATTAACCTACAAAGATCCCCGAGTGTCGATGAGCAACGTACATTAGTGAACGAGCGTTCTATGCAAGGCAGCCTGCCGGTGTGGCCGTGCGGTTCTAAGCGCTTCAGTTTGGAACCGCGTGACCGCTACTGTCGCAGGTTCGAATCCTGCCTCGAGCATGGATGTGTGTCATGTCCTTAGGTTAGTTAGGTTTAAGTAGTTCTAAGTTCTAGGGGACTGATGACCTCAGACGTTAAGTCCCATAGTGCTCAGAGCCATTCGAACCATCTTATGCAAGGCATTTGTCAGAGGCGACAATAGAAGCTGTTCAAATGAGAGTTTTGAAAACTTTTCTCACACAATAAAACGCGATTTTCATGTGTTTCTCAGCTATTCTAATTCGCCTGGCTTCTTAAGACGATGAAGGCAATAAAAGATTAATGAAACGCTTTCTACCTTTACAGTCTGTAATCCTGCTGCCAGCCAGTCACATAACTTGTCCAAAATGAATCAGTTATGGTGAAAATTGTTTTAGTGGTCCCATAAAGGACGCCAAGTAAAAACACCTATTGCCAAAGCTTCCGCTGGTACCATTTTCTTAACAGTACAGCAAAAGAAACAGAAGCGCCAGACGGAGCACTAACGCTGAAAGGGAGAACCGAATGCTGCCTGCGATGCTCTACCACAGCCAGAATCACTCGAACGCTCTGGTTAACGCGTTCAGGAACAAAGATATGTGATGATATGAATGCATGGTGTCTGTTCTTTCAGGCATGTCCGCAGCTGATGTAGGCTAAATGTAAATTGTTAAAGGAAAGGCAAGGGGAGGGATCACTGCTGTCAGCTGAAGAGACACACGACGAGGATTCAGCGGCGACGAGTGAAAACGTGTAATGGACTGGGATTCGAGCCCTGTATCTCCTGAACGAGATTTTCACTCTGCAGCGGAGTGTGCGCTGATATGAAACTTCCTGGCAGATTAAAACGGTGTGCCCGACCTGGACTCGAACACGGGACCTTTGCCTTTCGCAGGCAAGTGCTCTACCATCTCAGCTACCGAAGCACGACTCACGGCCGGTACTCACAGCTTTACTGCTGCCAGTATCTCGTCTCCTACCCTCCAAACTTCACAGAAGCTCTCCTGCGAACTAGTCGGCGTAGTAGTGAGAACGTTGTGTCCTGGATGGTGCGGTGGTTACTGCACCTGCTTAGCAAGAAGCATATTCCAGGTTTCAATCCCAGGCGGGTCCAAATTTTTCAGTCGTCGCCATTGATTCCCAGTAACGTCCCGATACAGCTGACAGCACTGATGCTCTCCCTTTCGTTTCGTTTCAAGCCCTCTCCATCTTCAATTTACGATAAACATGTTTGCTTCACGCAGTGGCATTACAATCGTGGTGTAAAGTGTCAGGCAAATCCAACTCCTTACATGGAAACCCTGACATAATAAGCAAATCTACTAGTATGTCACATAGTTCCGAATAAATCGTGACATTAAATTAACCAAAGTAATACGAGTAACGAGTGAGCAAATGGAATACCACAGACTAACACAAGAATGCCTAAATGCATGTCGTACCTTTCCACCGTGAGGCAGACGCAGTTCCCAGGGGAGAAACGAGGACAGTAGCCGAGAGCAGAACCGTGTTGAGCTAGAAGGCCCTATGATAAGGAACGGACGGCCCAGCCTACCTGTACAACTACCACCCGCACGTTTTAGCGTGAGACTTTTTCGCGTCTCAGGTATGTCAAGGAGCACCCCCAGCCCATGTTAAAAGCTAGAGCCCTCCAGAAAAGCAGTATAGATCTTACGATAACACAAAAAGGGCCACTACCACCCGCAAGTTTTAGCGTGAGACTTTTTCGGGTGTCTGTTACATTAGGACAATCCTCCAGCCCATGTTAAAAGATAGAGCCCTCCAGAAGAACAGTATAGATCTCACGATAACGCTAAAAGGACCACACCAGCAACAGGTTTTAGCGTGAGACTTTTTAGCGTCTCTGTTACGTTGCGAACTTTAAAAACATTGCCCCACCACGAAAAGTATAACGTTTCTCATTGTATAGACAGAATTTTTGTAGGCGGAGCTTGAGGTTAACATTGAGACCCTGATTGGTCAGATGAAAACATACCCAGATAGTTCTTTTAAACTAACTTCGGTAAATAGTAGTAAGGAGAAGTTAGAGGAGAGTAGGTTCCGAGACGGCGAGCTGGATGGCTGCTGCGCCGGCCGATGGCACCCTGACGCTGCCTAAACACCGACAAGGTAATGAACGCACGCGATGCCGCATTTTTGAGCGCATAAGGCTTCACTCAGAACTGCAGAAGTCTCATCTGTTACACCCCCTTTTTTGCGTAATACTAGTGTCGATCGTTAATTAAAACTCATGGTGCTCACATTTGCCACTTGAAGTAAAGATCTGAAACGCGATGATTTTTCTATTTTATAGTTATTGAGAAGCCACATCAGCCACTGTAATTTACGACAGGTTAAATAAGTAATTAAAGATAATTGAAGGTCACTGTAGACCATTTTTATAGTTTTCTGGTTTGTGAAACTTAATTTAAACCTAGATTATAGATGTGATATGGCATAGGTCATCCTTCGATCGATTGTAGAACTTGGAAACCCATTTAGGGAATATTCGTTCACATTTTTGTTGAACGCAGTTGGTTTTTACCATCATGTATTAAAACATTTCCTTTTATCAATAGTGCAATTTGTAAACGATTTTTTGTGAGTAGAATAAAATTTCCAATGGTAAACTTAACTGCTTTCTCGACGTTATTTTACCAGCTAACTAAAAATAGGAAAGCCTTGAACCCTTTCCACTAAATTTAGTTAGTATTAAGATTCTTTTACAGGGAGTGCAGGGGAGCTGACGCTGAGATCATTTAGTATTTGGTTATATCATCGCTAGTCTCACTGAACTCTTCTGAATTCTACATGTCATGTGTGGTCTGGCGTCTCCTTACCAGCAACAGGTCCCAGGTTCAAACTAGTTAATTCCCTAAAAAACACGCTCAGAGCGTCGTTGCACGAAAGTGGTAGGGAGACACGATATAGAACAATCAGACACCACCATGAATGTTTAGAGTGGCACTGACCAACAATGGTTTGCTTCGCCATCGCTGCTCCTGTCATACCGCGCCGCTCCACTATAACTGGAGCCTAAGGATGTTGTTCTATCTGAGAGTAATTTATCAGGATAGGTGACAGCGTTTTTGATGCATACGCGATCGGCTGTTCAAAATTTTTTGCGTTATTTTTAGACAGTATTGCTCCTTAGTGCACTCTTATAGAGCGTAGCATGGAATTGTCTGCACTGTACAGCCTACTGAGGATTCTATAGATCTAATTACATAATTAAAAACCCCTGACACCCATATTAAAATCTTGCTTGGAGATTTCAATAGAAAAATTTGGAAAGAAAGAAAATATCTCACTGTTGTAGGTAAATGGCCAGCCCATAAATATACAAACAAGAATGTTCAGAGACTAATTCAACATTGCGTATATCATAGACTTATTTTAGAAACTACAAGGCTTAAGAGAATTCGCACAAGTTAACCACGGACCTTGCCGTTAGTGGGGAGACTTTCGTGCCTCAGCGGTACAGATTGCCGTACCGTAGGTGCAACCACAACGGAAAGGTATCTGTTGAGAGGCCAGACAAACGTGTGGTTCCTGAAGAGGGGCAGCAGCCTTTTCAGTAGTTGCAGGGGCAACAGTCTGGATGACTGACTGATGTGGCCTTGTAACAATAACCAAAACGGCCTTGCTGTGCTGGTACTGCGAACGGCTGAAAGCAAGGGGAAACTACAGCCGTGATATTTCCCGAGGGCATGCAGCTTTACTGTATGGTTAAAATATTCCGGAAGTAAAATAGTACCCCATTTGGACCTCCGGGCGAGAACTACTCAAGAGGATGTCATCATCGGGAGAAAGAAAACTGGCGTTCTATGGATCGGAGCGTGGAATGTCAGATCCCTTAATCCGGCAGGTAGGTTAGAAAATTTAAAAAGAGAAATGGATAGGTTAAAGTTAGATGTAGTGGGCATTAGCGAAGTTCGGTGGCAGGATAAATAAGACTTCTGGTCAAGTGACTACAGGGTTATAAACACCAAATCAAATAGGGGTAATGCAGGAGTAGGTTTAATAACCAATAGGAAAATAGGAATGCGTGTAAGCTACTACAAACAGCATAGTGAGAGCATTATTGTGGCCAACATAGATACG
Organism: Schistocerca gregaria; assembly: GCF_023897955.1. NCBI lineage: Eukaryota > Metazoa > Arthropoda > Insecta > Orthoptera > Acrididae > Schistocerca > Schistocerca gregaria. The sequence goes on from NC_064923.1 coordinate 425,628,816, forward strand.
AAGCCCACGCCAACCACAGTAGTACAAGTTTATATGCCAACTAGCTCTGCAGATGACGAAGAAATTGAAGAAATGTATGATCAAATAAAAGAAATCATTGAGATAGTGAAGGGAGACGAAAATTTAATAGTCATGGGTGACTGGAATTCGTCAGTAGGAAAAGGGAGAGAAGAAAACGTAGTAGGTGAATATGGATCGGGGGTAAGAAACGAAAGAGGAAGCCGCCTGTTAGAATTTTGCACAGAGCACAAATTAACCATAGCTAACACTTGGTTCAAGAATCATAAATAATGTTGTATATATGGAAGAATCCTGGAGATACTGACAAGTTGCAGATAGATTATATAATGGTAAGACAGAGATTTAGGAACAAGGGTTTAAATTGTAAGACTTTTCCAGGGACAGATGTGGACTGTGCCGACACTCTATTGGTTATGAACTGTAGATTAAAACTGAAGAAACTTGAAAAAGGTGGGAGTTTAAGGAGATTGGACCTCGGTTGTAGGGAGTTTCAGGGAGACCATAAGGGAGCAATTGACAGGAATGGGGGAAAGGAATACAGTAGAAGAAGAATGGGTAGCTTTGAGGGATGAAGTAGTGAAGGCAGCAGAGGATCAAGTAGTTAAAAAGACGAGGGCTAGTAGAAATCCTTGAGTAACAGAAGAAATACTGAATTTAATTGATGAAAGGAGAAAATATAAAAATACAGTAAATGAAGCAGGCAAAAAGGAATACAAACGTCGCAAAAATGAGATCGACAGGAAGTGCAAAATGGCCAAGCAGGGATGGCTAGAGGACAAATGTAAGGATGTAGAGGCTTATCTCACTAGCGGTAAGATAGATACTGTCTACAGGGAAATTAAAGAGACCCTTGGAGAAAAGAGAACCACTTCAAGAGCTCAGATGGAAACGCAGTTCTAAGCATTGAAGGGAAAGCAGAAAGGTGGAGGTAGTATGTAGAGGGTCTATACAAGAGCAATGTACTTGAGGACAATATTTTCGAAATGGAAGAGGATGTAGATGAAGATGAAATGGGAGTAGACAACATTCCATTAGAACTACTGACAGCCTTGGCAGAGCCAGTCCTGACATAACTCTACCATCTGGTGAGCAAGATCTGTGAGACAGGTGAAATACTCTCAGACTTCAAGAAGAATATAATAATTCCAATCCCAAAGAAAGCAGGTGTCGACAGATGTGAAAACTACCGAACTATCAGTTTAATAAGTCATAGCTGCAAAATACTAAGGCGAATTCTTTACAGACGAATGGAAAAATTAGAAGAAGCCGACCTCGGGGAAGACCAGTTTGGATTCCGTAGAAAAATGGGAGCACGTGAGGCAATTCTGACCCTACGACTTATCTTAGAAGCTGAATTAAGAAAAGGCAAACCTACGTTTCTATCATTTGTTGACTTAGAGAAAGCTTTTGACATTGTTGACTGGAATACTCTCTTTCAAATTCTGAAGGTGACAGTGGTAAAATACAGGAAGCGAAAAGCTATTTACATATTGTACAGAGACCAGATGGCAGTTATAAGGGTCGAGGGACATGAAAGGGAAGCGGAGGTTGGGAAGGGAGTGAGAAAGGGTTGTAGCCTCTCCCCGATGTTATTCAATCTCTATATTGAGCAAGCTGTGAAGGATCAAAAGAAAATTTCGGAGTAGGTATTAAAATCCATGGAGAAGAAATAAAAACTTCGAGGTTCGCCGATGACATTGTAATTCTGTCAGAGACAGCAAAGGACTTGGAGGAACAGTTGAACGTAATGGATAGTGTCTTGAAAGGAGGATATAAGATGAACATCAACAAAAGCAAAACGAGGATAATGGAATGAAGTCGAATTAAGTCGGGTGATGCTGAGGGAATTACATTAGGAAATGAGACACTTGAAGTAGTAAAGGAGTTTTGCTATTTGGGGAGCAAAATAACTGATGATGGTCGAAGTAGAGAGGATATAAAATGTAGACTGGCAATGGCAAGGAAAGCGTTTCTGAAGAAGAGAAATTTGTTAACATCGAGTATAGATTTAAGCGTCAGGAAGTCATTTCTGAAAGTATTTGTATGGAGTGTAGCCATGAAGGGAAGTGAAACATGGACGATAAATAGTTTGGACAAGAAGAGAATAGAAGCTTTCGAAATGTGGTGCTACAGAAGAATGCTAAAGATTACATGGGTAGATCACATAACTAAGGAGAAAGTATTGAATAGGATTGGGGAGAAGAGAAGTTTGTGGCACAACTTGAATAGAAGAAGGGATCCGTTAGTACGACATGTTGTGAGGCATCAAGGGATCACCAGTTTAGTATTGGAGGGCAGCGTGGAGGGTAAAAATCATATAGTGAGACCAAGAGATGAATACACTAAGCAGATTCAGAAGGATTTAGGTTGCAGTAGGTACTGGGAAATGAAGTAGCTTGCACAGGATAGAGTAGCTTGGAGAGCTGCATCAAACCAGTCTCAGGACTGAAGACCACAACAACAAGGGGAGATGGAACGATTCGTCTCCTCCATGTTAATTTTAGCAAATAGAAAGACCATTTTTTTTTCTAAAACCATTAAACATATTGCTCTGAGATTTGGATTACATGTTCAGTGAATATTTCTCTGCAAAGTTATAAGGCCATTTTAAGAAATATTTATTGGTTTTTGTCTTACAATTTTTTTAAACAGATGATTGTTTTTTCTTTAAAATTTAGCACTTCTCCATCTATAACTCTTGAATTATAGAATATCTTTTTTTTTACAATTTGTTATAAAAATGAAGGAAAAGAATTCATTGATATACTGTTAGCAGTTTTTGAGAAAATGTGGCTCAAAGATGAAAATTTTAAAGTTCCGGGAAATGGCTTCCAAAGTTTTTTAATACATTCGTGCCCCATGTAATGGATTAGCAGCATCCTATCCTTTTTCCGGTGTTAGTTTCCTCTTGACTCGTCTTTTCTTCCCTTTTGCTGCTTGTTGCAGGCTTTTATCTCTTCTCCCTGCACCTCTCACTCTTTCTTCATCAATTAGGCGCATTGTGGAAATGGTGTTGTGTCCAGGTTGGAAACCTAAACGTTTCAACACATCACATTTGATAATGTTTTCTTCATTGTATTTTGCCACTGCATCATACACTCCAAAATACAATGTTTTAATGTGTACAAACACTCTTTTGGGAATCCTAATCCAAATTAAATTATTTACACTTTCATTTGTTTTTGTGTTTTCCCATGTTAACACTTTTCCATTAAACTTGGCTGTGTTAAATCTCTGAATATGGACTTAATTACGTCAATTACAGCATTTGGCTAACTGTTTTTTGTGGGCATATTCCTTTTCTTATTGGTACTTACACCATGAGTCATCACCTGTGGGGCACAGTGCATGTTGTGGGTGCTCATTTGTTGATGCTGTAAGAAAAAATAATGCCCATACTGCTCTCCTCATATGATGAACGCTTCTTGTATTTTGCCTAACTGCGCACCCATAATACTTCTGCAACATGTCAATTGCTTCATCTGCCAATCTTCCTCTTGCTCCAAGGGTCTTAGCATCACTAAACTTCAGGGATCCTAATGTCTGCTTTAGTTTGCGCAAGCGAGCCCGCATGCGCTACTGCACATGGCCAATGCACTCGTGTTGTTTACTGCGAATTTCATTGCCATAAGGTTTGAGTTCTTCTGCAGCTTTATATCCCTTAGAATCACCATCTCCTAAATAGTGTATCTTACATTATACCACTCCTGTGATCTGGAAAAAATTGCTTTCACTTCCTCTACTTCCATCGCTCCACTGGTGCATTGATAATTTGCTTCACGACTTTCACTATGTTCTTCCTTGGTATTGCCCTTACATCTACAATGTTTTGAGAGAATAGCAACATCAATTACTTTGCACCTGTCTCCACTGGTAGCTATCATAACTCCATTTAGAGATTTATGACTTCTACGTCGCCATTATCCATCTAAAGCAACAGTTAAATCTCTAAAATTCCCTTTCTCTGTCACAGCTTCTTCAACTGCTTTCTTCTTTGTTCCTTGAGCAATATCTTCAGCAGAAGATCCCACTAATTCATTATAAAATCCAAACATGGTTGGTGATTTGGCAAGCCATACACCAGCCTACCATTTATATCATACACCTTCTTTCCACTACTACCACTACGAGGAATACTGTTAGAATTACAAAACGAAGCTTCTGCATCACATTCGTTACACTTCAATCACATTTTGCACTCTAAGCTAATGTGTGAAGTTATTTTCAATTCCAGTCCTCCTTCTTTGCAAACTTGGCATAATATGTTATGTTTCAAAATATTAGAGAGCAAGGAAATGTTAATTATTTCATTCACATCATTACTGTCACTTTCACAGTTTTCAAATTTTTATTTGATGTCACAAAGTTTCTTGCTGGAAGGAGTTCTATCACATTCCTTTGGAGTAGTCGGTGAAGCAGTCTGGGCAGCATCTTCCTTCTAAACAAAAAAAAATGTTTCTTCTTCCACTCATCGTGCATTTTCGTAAACACTCGACTGCTGGAACAGGGCATATTGATATCTACAAACCAAATACGTAAAACAGGTACGAGCAAAATTCATGAAATACGCAAAATTGAACAGCTACACAACACAAAGCAAACTCCATAAGTCAACACACACGGCATAGCGTTTATGTTTACCGACATGAACTGTCACTTGTCACAGTGATAAAGGCATACAAAGTTGGAAAACAAAACAATGTCTAATTCCGCGAAGATACGCTGCTTACAGCCAGCGAGCGGCGCTGTCAGAGATGACACACCAAGTCGCTACAACCGTTTACTCTGCACGTCAACTGTGCAGCGATAAAAAAGACACTTAGAATTCACATAGATGGGCGAAATTTCATTTGTTTTATCCAAAAAACCAAATAATTTTATAATGAAAAAACCAAAAAACTTTAATTTTGTCATTTTCATCGTTCCGGCTCCCCTTAATGACCTGGAAATGCCCTAATGTTAAAACTGGGGAGCGTCAAATACACTACGTCGCAAAGGATAAAAAGTGCCACAAGGAAATCTATAACGTCAAAGTCCATCGTGGGGTGCACATCCATCCAATCATTAAATTTCAAAAATAAAAATTAAGTTAATCTCAAGAGAGAAAAACTAACCATCAAAATCCACTTGGAGGAGAAAATATGATCCCTGCTATTTAATAAACATGTGTTATATTCAGAGAGATACAAAACAGTTCCAAGCTACGAAATGGGAACGCTTATTGATAAACTGAAAAACATTGCCGAAGTGATTGCTCCTGTCAGAATACGAAAGAAACGTGCCTGGTCGAATGAAAAATGTGATAAAGCAATACAGAAAATGCACAAACCATGACTGAATGACCAGTAAAAGAAAACTGAAAAATCTCGAGAAGAGCTAAACATTGCCAGAAGATAAACAGCCAAGGAAATCAAAAGAATCAAAAGAGGCCATCAAAAAGAAACCCTACACTTCATAGAAGAATCATTCAAACAACATAATAAAGGACAATCACAAAATATCAAACAAAGTATATTCCACCCATACTCATGATAAAAAATAAAAATGGGAAACTAGCGCACAATAATCAAGACAATGCCAAAATTCTAGATGAGCACTTCGAAGAAGCACTAAATGCTCAGGAACCAAAATAATACCTGGATTTCGAACCACATCCAAAAGACAAAACACTTCAAGAGAAGATTACACCACCATATCTCAGTGAAATGATCGAAGAAACTAGGTGGCTCAAGAACTACAAAGCAGTAGGGGAGAATCAACTGGTCGCAGAACTGTGAAATAACGTAGATAACACACACTTCAGAACCTCCATAAACACGTAGTAGACAACTGAAATTCTGCAATAATTCCAGAAGAGTGGAATACAGCTATAATTCGCCCAATACACAAAATGGTGATAGATTGGAACAAACAACTATCGGGGGATTTCGCTGCCTGATGTCGCATACCATATCTTGCCTAGAATTATCTTTACAAGAATTCAGGAACAACTCGACCAAGTACTTGGAAAATATCAGGGAGGATTCCGTCCTGGAAGAAGCTGTCCATATCAAATTATCAGCTTTAAGTGGACCATGAAACATCAAAGAGTGAGAAACAAGAACTTGGTCATCACTTTTGTTGACTTCAAGAAAACATACGACAGTATCCATCATGATTCATTATTTTAAATCCTCGCGGAATTTGGATTGCACCTGAAATTCATTTATCTTATTGGACTCACCGTTAACAATACTAAATCAAATGTTAAATTTAGATGGGAACTATCTGAATAATTTTAAATCCGGACGGGCCTTCCACAGGGGAATGTTCTCTCACCAATACTATTTAACTGCGCACTGGAGAAAAATGTATACTTTCTCGGCCGGAAATATCATGTCCATTATAATTATCCGGTCTGTTACGGCGTGGTCGGTTGATGACCCAACGTTTCGTCTCCGACAGCGGGAGACATCTTCAAGGGGGTCCGTAGCTCGATGGAAGGTCCAACACACCCACTGGCTCGCTACTGACTGCCGCTAAGTTCCGTGTTCGCAGCGTGACTTCACGTGTTTTGAAAACGTCAGTGCAATTGGTCGCTGTCCGTCGCCGTCGATCGCCGTTGCCATCACCCAGTAGTGGACGGGTGGTAGACATCTTCTTTCACGCCGGCATCCATATCCCGTTTAATTTCACGCCCTCCTCTTTTACTGGTACCCACATAAACATCTCCACAGCTGCATGGGATCCAATACACTCCAGCTTTTTCCAACGGTTTGCGAGCGTCCTTAGCAGGATTAAGGTATTCCTATACCTTCCTGTTGGGCTTGTAAATTACAGTAATATTCCACTTCGTCAAGATCCTCCCTATTCTTTCCGTTACATTTTTAACAAACGGCAGGAAAACCTTAGATTTTGCAGTAGCCTGTACGTCAGTATGACATCTGCGTGGCTGCCTCAACGCGCGTTTTATTTCGGCGGACGAATATCCGTTCATCATTATTGCATTGTGGAGATGATCCATCTCAGCGTCGAGCAACTGAGGTTCACAAATATTTCTAGCTCTGTCCGCTAACGTCTTTTTAACACCCCGCTTCTGTTGTGGGTGGTGGTTCGAATCCCGAAGCAAATAACGGTCTGTGTGCGTGGGTTTTGCGGTATACTGAGTGGCCCAAACTACCATTTTCGTTTATAAAAACAAGCACATCGAGGAAATTAATTTGCCGTCTACCTCCTCCTCCATTGTAAACTGAATTCTCGAGTTTATACTGTTCAGATATTCGTGGAACCGGCTTAGTTCCTCCCTGCCATGTCTCCACAGCACAAACGTGTCATCCACGTATCGGAACGATACATTCGGTTTTTTGCTGGCAGTACCTAAGGCCTGTTCTTCGAATTTCTCCATAGAGAAGTTCGCAATTACGGGACTTAGGGGCTTCCAATAGCCACGCCATACGTTTGCTCATAAAACTGTTCATTCCACTTGAAGTATGTGGTCGTCAAACAACACTTAAACAGTTCTGAAATATCGGCAGGAAAAATTCGATCCAGATGTTCCAATACAACATTAAGTAGACCCATGGTAAACAGCGATACCACATCGAAGCTGACCAATATGTCCTCCGGATGGACCACTATGCCATTCAATCTGCTGATCAAATGTGTCGAATTCTTTATACAAGAGCCCGAACGGCCCACATGTGGTTTTAACAGCGTAGTCAAAAACTTGGCAAACGAGTAGGTGGGCGAACCAATGGCACTTAGCATCGGTCGTAACAGCACATTTTCTTTATGAAATTTGCGCATTCCATAAAGCGTCGGTGGTAGCGCAACCGAATTGCAGAGACCTTTCTGTACACTCTCTTCAATGGAGGACTTTTTTTATTAACCGCGGCACAGTTCTGAGAATGTTGTTAGCTTTCTATATGCTTGCTTTCTATATGCTTACGGATCCAGTAGATCAGTAATTTTACTCTGATAGTCGGCCACATCCATAACCACCGTTGCGCTTCCTTTGTCAGCTGGGAGAATCAACATACTATCGTCGTCATCCAGTAGTTTTAAAACTCTTCTATCACCCACAGTTATATTACTCTTCGGCGGTTTTGCATTGGCTAATATTTTCACTGTTTCTATGCGGATTTCTTCAGCTGTTACAGAATCCACACTGCGAATTCCTGTTTCTACACTGGCTATAATTTCTTCCGTGGGCACAAAACGCGGACTAACAGCAAAATCTCCTCCCTTGGCAAGCACAGATGTCTCATCGTCAGATAACGAACGTTTGGACAAATTTATAACGGTCCGGGAAACGTCTAAATGCCGAACAGTCTGATGAGGTAGCAAATTATGGAACTTCTTCTTCTGTCTACTAAACGTTGTCAACATACGCTTCCCCATGGTATCATGCAATAGTCTATCAATTTTATCCCAGTCACCGCTGCACAGTTTATTACTGATCGTAATATGGAGAGACATTAACTTACAGTTTGTGCTTGCCAAGTCCCGTCGGGTCTGCTGAATGCGCTCACGTAGTAAGCCCTCCTCAGTCCGTTTGAAAATGCGTTGTGCCTTTCCCGAATAGAACAGCCGCTTTATCTTCAGGAACTTCGGTATAACGCCGACGGCTCTGTAACGAGACAGGAATGTGAGGGAACACAAAAGCTGCACTCTCTTCTTCTGGAGTCTTTCCAGGCGCCGCACTTCTCTTGACATCTCCTCCCCGTACAGGCGTCTGATATTCAAATGTAGTTTTTCACGGCCGGAAATATCATGTCCATTATAATTATCCTGGCTGTTATGCAATGGTCGGCTGATGAATTCTGTGTCAATTCCCAACGTTTCGTCTCCGACTGCGGGAGACATCTTCAAGGGGGTCCGTCGCTCGATGGAAGGTCCAACACACCCACTGGCTCGCTACTGACTGCCGCTAAATTCCGTGTCCGCGCGCTCCCACGACACGGCGTGACGTCACGTGTTTTGAAAACGTCAGTGCAATTGGCCGCTGTTCGTCGCCGTCGATCGCCGTTGACATCACCCAGTAATGGACGGGTGGTACACATCTTCTTTAACACCGGCATCAACACCCCGTTTAATTTCACGCACTTTTCCTTTCGGTCGAAATTATTTAGGTGTTTAGCGATTTTGATTGCCTCCCTGTAGAGCCTTTCGTAATATCCGCTTGTGGCACCTCGTTTGCGTCACCTCGAAACGAATGTTGTGGGTCCCTGGCTGGAAAGCATGCTCCGCAACAGCTGATCGTTCCGTTTCTCCTCTTTACAGTTTCCCTTGTGCTCTTCCAAACGTTTAGAAGTAGTTCTTTTAGTGGTACCCAGCTACTCGTTAGCCAAGTTTTTGACTACGCTGTTAAAACCACATGTGGGCCGTTCGGGCTCTTGTATAAAGAATTCGACACATTTCATCAGCAGCGTGGGAGCGCGCGGACACGAATTTAGCGGCAGTCAGTAGCAAGCCAGTGGGTGTGTTGGACCTTTCATCGAGCGACGGACCCCCTTGAAGATGTCTCCCGCAGTCGGAGACGAAACGTTGGGAATTGACACAGAATTCATCAACCGACCGCGGCATAACAGCCCGGATAATTATAATGGACATGCACTGGAGAAAGTCTTGCGAAAGTGGAATAAGAAATGCCAACTAAACATAAGATTGGCAGAAATATCAAAATCAATTGGCTGGCGTTTGCTGATGATATAGCGCTGCTAGAAAATAGCGTGGACGAGGCTAAAAACCAAATTGAAGAACTCGAAAATATAGCAGCAATTGTCGGACTGCGGATCTCGTCTGAAAAGACAGAAATGACGCCATCCTTCAAGGTTGAAACACCAGCCATTACATTCAACGATAACAAACAAATTAAAAGTGTAAATAAACTCAAATATCTTGGGGAGGTTATAAGCTGGAATTCAAACGAGAAAATGCCAGTAGGAAGCAGAACAACTAAACTGAAATAAGCGCAACGCATCACCTGGCTAACATACAAGAACAAATGTCTCTCGAAAAATGCGAAACTCAGACACTACCACTCTGCTATTAAACCTGAAACAACCTATGCTATGGAAACGCTGCTCAAGATGAACACCAAATCAACCGCAACCAAACTAGAGAATGCAGACAGAAGAAACCTTAGAACAATTAAAAACAAAAAGTAATACGTAGGGGGACAGTGGCGACTATTGTCTAACGAAGCTGTATACCAAGAAACTGAGCCAATAACTGACTCAATGCGGAAAAGGAGGGTTGCTTTTTTCTGCCACATTTCCAGACTACCAGAAACCAGGGTACTGAAACAACTGTTCACCTACTTTTGGAAAAGTAATACGAAGAACAAGTGGTTCAAAGAAGTTCAATACGATTTATACGAGTTAGGCTTGACAATGCAACAAATCGAAGGCCGGGGAGAGAAGAAGAACCTGAAACTCATTTATAAACTATAAAGTAAAGACATTTACGCGCAAAAAGTACACCATAAATGATGAAGCCGGCCGCGGTGGTCTAGCGGTTCTAGGCGCGCAGTCCGGAACCGCGCGACTGCTACGGTCGCAAGTTCTAATCCTGTCTCGGGCATGGATGTGTGTGATGTCCTTAGGTTAGTTAGGTTTAAGTAGTTCTAAGTTCTAGAGGACTGATGACCTCAGATGTTAAGTCCCATAGTGCTCAGAGCCATTTTTTTTAAATAATGAAGAATGGGCAGCCCGGTCGGATAGCAGGAAGAAGTTTTGGGAGCAGAAGAGGAAAGATAAATCTGCAACTAGTACTAACACTTAAATGTATATGGATTGAATAAAGTGCTCCAATATGGGCGTAAAATATGTAAATAAATAAATAGTTTTAAGAAAAAAGTGTCTTGCCATACATTATATGAATATAAAAATATCAGTATAAAAACAAAATAATAATGTAAAGTAAATAAATATAATAAATAATAAACAATATATATATTATAAATATAAATAAATAATATAATAAATTATATTTAAATGTAAAAATACAGGGAGTTTCAGTACCATGGTTTATTGCTGTTAAGAGAAACACCTCCGTCTCCTCACTTCTTGCAGGTCTTCGTCTGTTACTGCTCCGGCTTCCCAAGCTGCTTGTTCCCCGAAGTAGTTGTTTAGCACATATGAACGTAATGTCTGCCGGAACTTTTCTCCTATGATACCACACGGTATACGTCATTGGTGCTTCAGTGGGATCGTGTCGGGTTGCACCGAGCATCGAGAACATGTCAACGTACGCGTTGTACGTGTATGCCTTCTTCAGACGACGCCAGGAACCACAGAAAACTGCAACCCGTTTGTTTGTGTTCGACCTGTCGCGTATACGGTGGCAGGAGGTAGCGTAACAGGGCGTCGAGGAATCCTGTCGGCCCGTGACACCCTGGGAGTCACACCACGTTCTCTGCTCCTTTAGAAGTCGCATTGCGTTATGTACAGTGTGTGGTATCCGCTCCTGAAATATAGAAAGGTTGTAGCTCTCAAACTAAACGTGAAACGAACGTGATTTAAACTTATTTGTACAGAACAGGTTTAAATGATTCCAGTTTTTGAGAGAAACCACTTCTGTTCCATTTAAAAATTCTATATCATTGCTGTAACTCTTTGGAAAACAGCAGAATGAACTACGTTCATAGCTTCGCAGAGAGTGTAACGTGTCTTATGTCGACCGACAGTAATAAGGTTTCCTATCATTTAATAGTTTCTAAGTTATAGAGGAAAACAGTTTTATTGAAACACCCTGTATGTATACAAATGTAATATAAAATATGAGTAAATAGACAAATAATATAGAACTTCTGAAGTAACTGACAGGGAGACGTTCAGGGACAAGTATTTAATATGAATGAACTCCAAGGTACGACTCTTAAAACAACAGGTCTGAAGTGGTCACTATACATGAAGAAAAAACTGCATGAGCATATGAAAGAGTACCGAAAGAAAACAAAAGAACCATGTATAAGGACAGAAATTAGTACGTGGACTATAGTTGGCTCATCCGAACGTAAAAGAAAGATATGATTAACTACTATAAGATCAGAAAACAACCCATTGTCACCAACAAAACTGGACCATAAAATTCAGTATGGTATGTACCCATTTGCTACAAAATGGTTCAAATGGCTCTGAGCCCTATGAGATTTAACATCAAAGGTCATCAGTCCCCTAGAACTTAGAACTACTTAAACATAACTAACCGAAGGACATCACAAACATCCATGGACGAGACAGGGTTCGAACCTGCGACCGTAGCGCATCTGCTACATGCTAGAAGAGAAACTCCTATCGTGTAATTATTCCTCCAAACTGTCATCTCCATAGGCTCCTAAATTATATGTGACACCTTAGAGCGCGTGTAATATTTACGGCCTTCTCTGAGCAAAGTTATTTTGTTTTTAAACATCAACGTTAACTGGTACTTAGAAAAGTCACCTGCAGTCGCCGTATGATGAAACAGTACGAGATTAAAAAAACGACCTTCCGTCACCTGCAAAATTTCTCCGATCGGTTGTTATTAATGTGGCGGAAGCTCAAAGTAAAAGAACTGCCCCTTTATTTTAGAAGTCTTTCATCTTGAAGCGTGTCCCTCCACCTCCCTATTATTCTCCCTCCGCCCTCTACTTTTCTTTTCCACCTTTTTTTTCCCCCTTTCCTTCCCTTTTTGGCGCCGCCGGACCTAATTGAATTTGTGTGCCGCTGAAAGCGCGCCGGTTATTAGCGGCTCCGGCGCCCGCTGCAGGAGCGACGTCTGCGCCTGCCGCGTGGGCGCCAGCTGATCAAAGTGGCGCAGGCCTGAGCCGCCGCCGCCGCCGCCATAGGCCTCGCTGGCCGCCTCCCGCGGGTCGCGCGCGCCGTGTGTCTGCGCAAATGAGCCGCGACGCGACAGCTGTCGGCCCGGGACCGCCTCGCAGACAGCTACCCCTCCTAACTTGGGCAATATTAGCTCGTTAAATCTTTCTAAATGACGTCCCCGTCCATTTACTTTCCCTTTAATATCTTGCGGTATTATATACAATCAGAAAAAAACATTTCAGATGGATTAACGCAACACTAGTCCACGGCGACGATACTTACGATCCTCCCACCATATTCCTTTCAATTTTCCTTGGAAGACCACTACATTTCCGTTATACACAGACAACAAAAGTGTGCACAGTACATAAGCGGCAAAAAAATTATTACTCCTGGAAAGACGGCATCGATTTTGATCCGATGACGGTATTTATTCATTTATTTATATTTCCCAAGGAAATACCTGCTGACTGTCGTACATTGTGTGATTTTACATGTTGTATCATACACATTCAGTTTTATTACTACTACATTTTTTCGTTGAAAATTTTGCAAAAGGATAACTAAAAATAAACACGCATGCACACACAAACACTCACACACACACACACACACACACACACACACACACACACACACACACAAATACACATATACCGGGTCATCAAAAACTCAGTTGTTGTTGTTCTTGTTGTGGTCTTCAGTCCTGAGACTGGTTTAATGCAGCTCTCCATGCTACCCTATCCTGTGCAAGCTTCTTCATCTCCCAGGACCTACTGCAACCTACATCCTTCTGAATCTGCTTAGTGTATTCATCTCTTGGTCTCCCTATACGATTTTTACCCTCCACACTGCCCTCCAATACTAAATTGGTGATCCCTTGATGCCTCAGAACATGTCCTACCAACCGATCCCTTCTTCTGGTCAAGTTGTGCCACAAACTTCTCTTCTCCCCATTCCTGTTCAATACTTCCTCATTAGTTATGTGATCCACCCATCTAATCTTCAGCATTCTTCTGTAGCACCACATTTCGAAAGCTTCTATTCTCTTTTTGTCCAAACTATTTATCGTCCATGTTTCACTTCCATACATGGCTACACTCCATACAAATACTTTCTTAAATTACTTCCTGGCACTTAAATCTATACTCGATGTTAACAGATTTCTCTTCTTCAGAAACGCTTTCCTTGCATTGCCAGTCTACATTTTATATCCTCTCTACTTCGACCATCATCAGTTATTTTGCTCCCCAAATAGCAAAACCCCTTTACTGCTTTAAGTGTCTCCTTTCCTAATCTAATTCCCTCAGCATCACCCGACTTAATTCGACTACATTCCATTATCCTCGTTTTGCTTTTGTTAATGTTCATCTTATATCCTCCTTTCAAGACACTGTCCATTCCATTCAACTGCTCTTTCAAGTCCTTTGCTGTCTCTGACAGAATTACGATGTCATCGGCGAACCTCAATGCTTTTATTTCTTCTCCATGGATTTTAATACCTACCCCGAATTTTTCTTTTGTTTCCTTTACTGCTTGCTCAATATACAGATTGAATAACATCGGGGAGAGGCTACAACCCTGTCTTACTCCCTTCCCAACAACTGCTTCCCTTTCATGTCCCTCGACTCTTATAACTGCCATCTGGTTTCTGTGCAAATTGTAAATAGCCATTCGCTCCCTATATTTTACCCCTGCCACCTTTAGAATTTGAAAGAGAGTATTCCAGTCAACATTGTCAAAAGCTTTCTCTAAGTCTACGAATGCTAGAAACGTAGGTTTGCCTTTCCTTAATCTTTCTTCTAAGATAAGTCGTAAGGTCAGTATTGCCTCACGTGTTCCAGTGTTTCTGCGGAATCCAAACTGATCTTCCCCGAGGTCGGCTTCTACTAGTTTTTCCATTCGTCTGTAAAGAATTCGTGTTATTATTTTGCAGCTGTGGCTTATTAAACTGATTGTTCGGTAATTTTCACATCTGTCAACACCTGCTTTCTTTGGGATTGGAATTATTATATTCTTCTTGAAGTCTGCGGGTATTTCGCCTGTTTCATACATCTTGTTCACCAGATGGTAGAGTTTTGTCAGGACTGGCTCTCCCAAGGCCGTCAGTAGTTACAATGGAATGTTGTTTACTCCGGGGGCCTTGTTTCGACTCAGGTATAAATTTGAAAACTGAATAAACCACGGAGCAATGTAGATAGAGAGGTAAAAATTGACACACATGATTGGAATGACATGGGGTTGTATTAGAACCAAAAGAAAAACAAATATCCAACAGATGGGCGTCGTTTGGTGATTATCGTGTGCTCATCCTCCACTTTCGTTATGCCTAGCCTCCCAGGTCCGCAGACCTCAGTCCGTGCGATTATTGGCTTTGGCGTTACCCGAAGTCGCAAGTGTATCGTGATCGACTGATATCTCTAGGGATGCTGAAAAACGACTTCCGACGCCAATGCCTCACCATTACTCCGGACATGCTTTACAGTGCTGTTCACAACATTATTCCCCGACTACAGCTATTTTTGAGGAATGATGGTGGACATATTGAGCATTTCCTGTAAAGAACATCATCTTTGCTTTCTCTTACTTTGTTTTTCTAATTATTGCTATTCTGATCAGATGAAGCACTATCTGTCGAACATTTTGTGAACTTTTGTATTTTTTTGGTTCTAACAAAACCCCATGTCATTCCAAGCATTTGTGTCAATTTGTACTTCACTATCTGCATTATTCCGTGATTTATTCAGTTTTCAAATTCATACTAACTTTTTGATCACCCGAAATATATATATATATATATATATATATATATATATATATATATATATATATATATATATATATGTTTTGCTTCAACTCGGTTACGAGAGTCGGGAACCTGTACATAAAATTATAATAGAGATCAACATAAACATCATTTCCGCCCTTTTCATTGCTCATGAAAACCACACATTTCATGTTGCACCACCGCACACCGAGACCTCCAGAGGTGGTGGTCCAGGTTTCTGTACACACTGGTACCTCTAATACCCAGAAGCACGCCTTCTTGCATTGATGCTTGCCTGTATTCGTCGTGGCATACTATCCACAAGTTCATCAAATCACTGTTGGTCCAGATTGTCCCACTCCTCAACGACGATTAAGCTTACATATCTGAGAGTGATCAATCGATCCTAGGTGAGTTCGCTAGGGTTCATGTCTGGAAAACATGCTGGCCACTCAAGTCGAGCGATGTCATGATCCTGAAGGAAGTCATTCACAAGATGTGCACGATGGGGGCGCGAATTCTCGTCCATGAAGACGAATTCCTCGCCAGTATTATGTCGATATGGTTGCACTATAGGTCGGAGGATGGCATTCATTTATAGTACAGCGGTAACGGCGCCTTCCATGACAACCATCGGTGTAATACGACCCCACATAATGCCACCCAAAAACAGCAGGAAATCTCCACCTTGCTACACTTGCTGGACAGTGTGTCTAAGGCGCTTAGCCTGACCGGGTTGCCTCCAAACAAGTCTCCGACGATTTTCTGGTTGAAGACATATGCGACACTCATTGGTAAAGAGAACTTGACACTAGTTCTGAGCTCTCTACTCGGTATGTTGTTGGGCCCATATGTACTGCGCTGTATGGTGTCGCGGTGCGAAGATGGACTTCGCCATGGACGTCGGGAGCGAATGGTCCTGTGGTTGCACGGAAAGCATTATTCAACATGGTGGCGTTGCTTTCAGGGTTCCTCCAAGCTGTAATCTGTAGGCAGCAGTAACCCTTGGTCGGCCAGAACGAGGCATGTCATTGACAGTTCCTGTCACTTTATGTCCTCCGTGTCCAAACAACATCGCTTTGGTTCACTCCGATACGCCTGGACATCTCTCTTGTTGAGACTCCTTCCTGGCACAAAGTAACAATGCGGACCCGATCGAACCGTGTACTGACCGTCTAGGCATGGTTGAACTACAGACAACAGGAGCCGTGTACCTCATTCCTGGTGGAATGACTGGAAGTGATCGGCTGTCGGACCCGCTTGTCTAATAGGCACTCCTCATGCATGATTGTTTACATCTTTGGGCTGGTTTAGAGACGTCTCTGAACAGTCAAAGGGACTGTGTCTGTGATACAATATCCATATCAACGTCTGTCTTCAGGAGTTCTGGGAACCTGGGTGATGCTAAACTTTTTTCATTTGTGTAAATAACAAGTTCAACTTTGTTTTAACTA
This sequence comes from Schistocerca gregaria, assembly GCF_023897955.1. NCBI lineage: Eukaryota > Metazoa > Arthropoda > Insecta > Orthoptera > Acrididae > Schistocerca > Schistocerca gregaria. Next base: position 425,645,843 of record NC_064923.1, read on the forward strand.
GTTGTTTTAGATAAAAACAATAAATAAGATACGTAACAGGTTGTGAATATATTTTAAATTAAAATCAAAAGTGTATTTAATGGAAGAAACAACAAATGCATACTTTCCTTAGATATAATATGACAGTTCTTCCCTTTATACCTTCCGCGAGTATGGTTATATCTGTTATATTTGCTGTCTTTGACAGTGGCAATAATTAATTGATTAGTTAGTTTATGATGTGTTTTCCGAACTAGAGGCAGCAGTGGTAACTGAGGTTTGATTTAAAATGTCATAGTCACTTGCATCAAGAGCGATGGCTCGATAAAACTTCGAAACAGTCACACATGATGCAGTGAAATAAGAAGAAATGTCACATCTTCAGATAGTGTTAGATGCTATGAAATGGTATAGGAAACAGCTACATCGAGAGTTACAGTTTCTCGTTGATTCGACTTAGTATTGTAGAACCTTCGCTTACCTTTTTCTGTGTTTGTATGTTTCTCATCTTCACTTCATGTGTGTGATACAACATGCGATTCGGTGTCTGTGTTTGTCTCTGTGTCCTTTACCATGTACTGCTGATTTGTTCGATGTGGAGTGTATGGTCTCTCCTGTTTGTATGCCGCATATAGTGTTCGCTATACTTCGTTTGCGATGTTGTTTACGGAGTTCCAGTCATCCAGTCTGCGTATTAACTGTTCTATGTCCTGGTTTCCTAAGTCGGTGTTCTATGTGCAAGGGCATCGGAGATGAACACTATGTGTTCAGGTGTGCCATTCTCACCACAGGCACAAGTGTGAGTCTGTTTCAGGCCAAACCTGTGGAGATGCACAGGATACGGGCCATGGCCCATGAGAAAGTGCACCACGATGCGTGTTGGATTTATGTACTTTAAACTCATTCACTCTATTTTACTGGGGAAGAAAGAGTAGGCTCGTCTTCCCTTAGCTGTTGTGTCCCATTCTGTCTGCCATTGACTAGTTTTCCACTTGTTTAATTTCCGTTTGTCGGTTATGTCTTGTCCAGTTATTTCTCTTATTTTGTCGCTTCTTCCCCTCTTCAGACAGTAGGTAGCTGCTCTGTGGTGAATTTTGATATACAGCGCTTCAATCGAGGTCGTACCGAAAGCCTCCGAGTTTCGTAATGGAACACTGCTCTGGCTGCGCCTCACAATAGTTTTATTGGTACCTAAGTATAATCGATGTGCTCAGGCACTAATCGCAAAACAAGTTATTGACTCAAAGAGTGCTGTGTAATATGTCCTTATTGTCTGAACGGGTAGTCTGTGTCTTACGGTCTTAAGTCTTGCAAGTTTATGCATGAGTTTCGCCGCTTTGTTAATTATCAGTCTGGTATAACGTTATATGAAATCGGGGGCACACTACATCTACTAAAAACGGTTTTGCGTCGTCTGCTAACACATACCGTAGTGACATGGCAAGAAGAGCGCTATCTGTGCCTACCCTTCAATAGAGAATACTCGAAGCCAGAAGTATCAGTGTGTTGAAATGTGTGAAGCAAGCAGCTAACTGTGACCCGGAGCCGCATTATTGCTCCCTTCAGCCAAGTGAGCGAGGCTGAAACGGATCAGACTGTGGCCATCCGAGTGGCAGGATTGTCCTCCCGGAGAATTGCCACAAAAGTTGCAAGTGCTGTGTCAGTTGCGCACGATGCTGGGTACCAGTGGTCACGTGAACATTCTCAAACCCTTACTCGAGGTTCTGCAAGTCCACGGAGCACAGACGGCCGACAGGATCGTCGTATTGTAATGGCAGCAGTGGCTACTACAGCACAGATAAGAGGGCTTGTGACCCCAGACGTGTCAGCACGAACTGTTCCCAACCGGTTATTAGCAGTAGGACTACAGGCACGCATACCTCTAGCCTGTCTTTCATTCACGCCACGAAATTGAAGTGTAGGACTCGAGTAATGATGTCAGGGTACCACTTGGAACATAGAATGATATGCCATGGTTCTTCAATGATGAAAGCAGATTCTGCCTGCGCTTAAGTGATCGTCGTCTGCGTGTATGACATAGACATGATGAGCACTGTCTCGTAGAATGCACTCGTCCAAGACGTCAAGCCACACTGTCCACACCTCAGGACGTACAGTTGTGGTGCGATAAGCTAAAACTACTGTTCATCTTTGATGTTTCTGATGGGGGCGCTAACCGGCGCTTGGCCTGCGAAGATTGTTGTTAGATCCGTTCTTCTGCCGTTCTTGTAACAGCAAGGTGGCGTACTGTTCCATCAGGATAATGCTCGGCCACACACTGTTTGTGAAACTGAACGTTCTCTGCAAGACGTGCAGCAACGTCCCCGGCCATAACGGCCGCCGTACTTGCCTCCAATCGAGCACGTATGGGCTACGATGGGACGAGAAGTGATCCGTGCGACTCGTCAAACAACAACTCTTACAGAACTACGTGAACAGACGAAGCAAGCGTGGAACGTGGAATATGGTATCCAAGGACGTTATTCACCATCTGTACGACTGACTGGATGTCAGGGTCAGCACCTGCATTTGCGCCCGTGGAGGCTACACCATGTTCTAACCTGGTACCTCTGAACCGCGTATGCTATTTGGAACGTTTCTACTTAACTCCTGCTTTGTTTAACCTTCAGATCGAAAGGGAGGGGAAGGGTTGATCCAATAAAGTGAACATTTCAATTCCAAAGTGTTTATTAACTACCAAAAACAATCTCACATAAAAACTGACAGACGTTACTGAGGCTGAATTTGACCATAACTTTAACAAAACAACCGAAGTTAAGGCACATTATTTAAGATCCTTTCAATTCTAATACCTTAACATTACATATAAAATAATAGTGGATACACAGCCTCAATTTTAACACGAATACTTAGAACGTATTTATTGAGACGTAACATAGGCTATCTTGCAAATTACTAGACTAGAGAACCTCACAGAGCGAACCAGGAAATTATTCAAGTGCCCATTGGCTTGTAAGATGGCTTTTAGTGCATAAAAAGTTACAACTTTGTACGATCATAAATGTGTAATAACAAAAGTGAAGTCCAAGCTCGTAAGGCCAAAGTTTAACTACCAACGGTGGAACCGACTGAGGGAAGTAATACTTAACTTCGAACCAAGACGTGGCTCCGTTTGCAACGCCACGTCGAGTAGGCCACCGAAATGTGAACCCAGCAAACGCTATCGAAGAGGAACACACGAGCTCAGGAGAAGTCCACAGCCTGTAACCCAGACTTATAATCTAAGCGGAAGCTCTGCGCTTCCGTTGCCCGCTGCCTCAGCTCACTGAAACACAGACCACACCCGACAACAGGAGGCCAAGAAAACTTTTCTTAACTTTAACATTCAAGATTGACCAGTAAATTAACACTATAAAATCAGGGCTAAACAACTTCACAAACTCTAAGAGTGAGAAATGAACTGGCTCACGAGAAGCGACACTCACTAGAACTTAATGACACATTTATTGGCCATCTTAAGTGGGTCTGCAAACCTCAACACGGTAACATTTAGAAATAAAATCTCAGATGGCCCGCAGAGGACATACTGACATGGAATAATCGATATCGTAAGCAAATTAAACACTTGCTAATAATAGCTAATGAACTAACATTCTGCAAATACATCAACATTATGCAGAAGCATAGCACGCTGAACTGGGTGTCTTGATGCTGGGGCGATTTTGTAAGACCTTAACAGCGTATCCCTCCAAGGAAGCGGGCTCATCCACAGCTCACGAGGCTGCCGGAGAATGCACATCGCCGGCCAACTCCCACCGCCTCCAGTATAGCCACGTGATAACCGCCGCCCGGCCTCAGGCACGCCGTCTTCGCTTCTGCCCGCCAGCCAACCGCCGACACGCTCACCTCCGTCTTCCGTTTTCTAAGCGTAGTTCCCTTACTCGCGGTGGGCACTCGCTTATATCCCGAGCCGGCCCAAGCGCCAAGACAAACCTCTGCACTAGGAAATCGACAGTACTCATGTCAGAGATACTACTGGTCGGCCCGCCACGGCTCACTATTTGTCTGTAAATACAATCATTTCATGTACTTCGTATAATTTGCTGCAAAAATAATTTTTGATTGAACTGTATTCCTCTAAAATGGCGTAATTATTTTTCCGGGAGTGTATTTAACCTGTAAGTTACTGTTACGTTAAGGAATGTGAAATAAGGGTTCAAAATTTTTACTTGATGAAATGTTATTGAATTAATAGCAAATTATTTCATTTCAGAAATCACGCAGAGGTACTAAAATGGATAAAAATTCAGAGGACTTTTAAGTCCCGACAGCATTACGGAGGCGTAGAATATTAACGGACTGGGAAGTCGCAAAAGAATCACATGGGTAGGATTAGTGCTGCTCATAATACTTATAAACACAGCTCTTTTTTCATTAACAAACAAAAAAAGTATTATGCCCGGATCAATTTGAACGGGGTCTGCATTTCAACTTTGTAGATGAAAAAAGTTCACATCTGCTTCTTGAATGAACAAATGTTGGCCAGCAAAATCCCGTATTCTGGAAACGTACGTAGTTTGGTGTTAAAAGAGCTGAATATTGATCCTTTTTGAGCCTTCCCTGTTTTTAAGACATTTTCGTTCCAATTGTTTATAGACGAAGTGTTAGCCTATGTTTGGAATCAGTCCGTGGATGTGTCCATCTTACGTCACGGTATGAAATATCTCACAAAGGTCATTTCGACCGTTGCAAGAAACAGTCTGTATAAATACTTTTCTCACGTTCTGTCTATTTCATAAAGAGAACTCACCATGTCAGCTTTATCTACGCTACCCAATGCTCACTGTTGTCGTGTACAACAGTCAGTTGAAGACTTGAGTCCTCGTTAAGGCTTCCTGGACTCTGGACACAATACACACTTTATTCCATGATAATTTGAAAGAAAATAAAACACTCGATTGTTCCTCCATATTCTGTGACGTACTTGCACATAGCTGAAGAGATAAAATTTGAACATTTTCTTCATTGTCTGACTCGTCCTCATTAGCTCTTAGTTCAGATCCTGTAATACTTTGTGAAGAACTGCCACACGCCTGCAGAGTTTTTGCGTTATTATTCCGAATAGTACTACGTATCATTTCATAGTTACTGTCATCACTAAATCAGATGGTGCATCAATTTCATCTGGAATATTTTCTAATTGAGTACGAATTTCTTCTTCTGTAGAACCTCTTCTATAATAGGTAGTCATAGGCTGAAAGAAAAAAAAAGAAAAAAAACAAAATCTTACTAAGTTCACCAATGTCTACGAGTCAAGCATTATTTCTGTTGTTTTTTTATAAAATGCAATGACATGTTGTCTTCAGCAAGGACATGGTTTTATTTAGGAAACGTCCCAAAAGTATAAAAAGGTGTAAACATCAAAGCAAACCAACCAATAGTAAATGTAGCCTCAACTTGAGAAGTCACTGCCCTGAACCTGATGGGGATATGAAGTCACAGTCATATTTTACGTTATAATTGAATATCACAGAGGTAGTGTATTGATATTGTATCTAAATTAAGGTTAGTATGTATAACAGCAGCTACAAATAAATCATCACTCACTTCAGTTCGGATGTGAACCCCACTTTTATTTACTTAACCTTGCATCGTTATTTCACACACCAGGCAATCATTCACAGTTCAGTTGTTCGCATTTCATGCTGATGTATTTGTTCCGGAATATCGTAAAGGCTGTACTAACATCCAGTGAAGAAAGCACAAACTGTATCGAATGAGACCTTTTCGTCACTATAGGTGCAAGGACATTTCAGTTACATAATTCCAACAGAATCTGCTGCGAGTCTCAAGTGCCGCCAGTAAATAAAGTGTTAATACACTCCTGGAAATCGAAATAAGAACACCGTGAATTCATTGTCCCAGGAAGGGCAAACTTTATTGACACATTCCGGGGGTCAGATACATCACATGATCACACTGACAGAACCACAGGCACATAGACACAGGCAACAGAGCATGCACAATGTCGGCACTAGTACAGTGTATATCCACCTTTCGCAGCAATGCAGGCTGCTATTCTCCCATGGAGACGATCGTAGAGATGCTGGATGTAGTCCTGTGGAACGGCTTGCCATGCCATTTCCATCTGGCGCCTCAGTTGGACCAGCGTTCGTGCTGGACGTGCAGACCGCGTGAGACGACGCTTCATCCAGTCCCAAACATGCTCAATGGGGGACAGATCCGGAGATCTTGTTGGCCAGGGTAGTTGACTTACACATTCTAGAGCACGTTGGGTGGCACGGGATACATGCGGACGTGCATTGTCCTGTTGGAACAGCAAGTTCCCTTGCCGGTCTAGGAATGGTAAAACGATGGGTTTGATGACGGTTTGGATGTACCGTGTACTATTCAGTGTCCCCTCGACGATCACCAGAGGCGTAGGGCCAGTGTAGGAGATCGCTCCCCACACCATGATGCCGGGTGTTGGCCCTGTGTGCCTCGGTCGTATGCAGTCCTGACTGTGGCGCTCAACTGCACGGCGCCAAACACGCATACGTCCATCATTGGCACCAAGGCAGAAGCGACTCTCATCGCCGAAGACGACACGTCTCCATTCGTCCCTCCATTCACGCCTGTCGCGACACCACTGGAGGCGGGCTGCACGATGTTGGGGCGTGAGCGGAAGACGGCCTAACGGTGTGCGGGACCGTAGCCCAGCTTCATGGACACGGTTGCGAATGGTCCTCGCCGATACCCCAGGAGCAACAGTGTCCCTAATTTGCTGGGAAGTGGCGGTGCGGTCCCCTACGGCACTGCGTAGGATCCTACGGTCTTGGCGTGCATCCGTGCGTCGCTGCGGTCCGGTCCCAGGTCGACGGGCACGTGCACCTTCCGCCGACATCTGGCGACAACATCGATGTACTGTGGAGACCTCACGCCCCACGTGTTGAGCAATTCGGCGGTACGTCCACCCGGCCTCCCGCATGCCGACTATACGCCCTCGCTCAAAGTCCGTCAACTGCACATACGGTTCACGTCCACGCTGTCGCGGCATGCTACCAGTGTTAAAGACTGCGATGGAGCTCCGTATGCCACGGCAAACTGGCTGACACTGACGGCGGTGATGCACAAATGCTGCGCAGCTAGCGCCATTCGACGGCCAACACCGCGGTTCCTGGTGTGTCCGCTGTGTCGTGCGTGTGATCATTGCTTGTACAGCCCTCTCGCAGTGTCCGGAGCAAGTATGTTGGGTCTGACACACCGGTGTCTATGTGTTCTTTTTTCCATTTCCAGGAGTGTAGGTTGTCCAGTACACTCCATCTTCTCCGTCCCACTAAGTTGATTGGTTGTCAGCTCACGACCTTCATCTATTAGACGCTATATTCTTCATTTCTGCGTAATCAGAAACATCCCCTCAGAAAAAATTATGAATTACTGCGCAGGTAAACCTCTTACGTTATTTGATTTTCAAACAGCTGAGCAAAACTGAACGTAGTCAGACATTTCTCTCTTTACGTATTGTGATAATCAGTACACTGACACAATATTTTAAAGCGCAACGCAATCTGACTTTCAATAATCCCTACAAAAGAATGTCCCTGACTGACAATAACCTATACCTTTCATGAATTATTTACCTTACAAAAATCTTCGTTACTCGAACTGCAGCAATACAGCGAGCGCCACTACTACCAGCTAAATAAAAGATTCAAACTACGGAAGGCACTAACTACTGATAGGTATAGTTAGCAAATGAAATGTTTTGATAGAGAACAAACAATGTATTTACTTTAATAGTGTTCAAAAGTCATAATATATATACCAGTCCATGACATCCAGTCTTACAGATTTCGTTTTTCTGACGGACACACGTCCAATTCGTCCGCTCTCAAAAGTGTGCCCTCTCTCTCCCCACATTCACCACTGCTGGCGTCTCACCTTCAACTGCGCAACGCTACGCGCTGTTCACAACCAACTGCCCAATACTACAATAGCAAATATTCCAACAATGCAAATCAACCACAGACTGCACACAGCACAGTCAGTGATTTTCATACACAGCGCTACGTGGCGTTACCAACTAAAAAACCTAAACAGCCTACTTACAACTTCTGAGTTAAGTGTATCTTCGTTTCAATATATCAGTTGCTCTACTCCTCGTGCTAACTTCCCTTGCGCTCTGCTTGGCTCCTAAACGTGCTTTAGTCGCCAATTCTTTGCAGCACTTCCTTGTCGATGGATTTATCTCTCTTCTAATTTTTAACATGCGTCATAAACACCATAGCTCGAATGCTTCAAGAGAAATCACTTGATTTTTGCCTATTCTGCAAAAGCAGCCGTTAATCCCTTGTTCCCTCATTTCAATATTTACGTTGTTTGAACGGAGCATACGTTAAGATAAAAGTACATAAAACGCACCATATTTGTTCAAATAACTTACGGGTTTGCTGCCATAGGAAGCAAATTTAATACCTCGGTTCACAGAGGAGAAACAAGGAAGACACCAGATACAGAACAGGTGTCAACACAACCAAAGATAACCAACATCAGAAATATCGATAGTTACTGTTAACCATCAGGTGAGGTAGCACTAATTCTGTCCATCTGTTTTTTGATGAGAGACAGAGCCGTATTCCAAGCAGCATTGAAACAAAATCCACCATCTTTGTTGATAAGGTTGCTTGATAGTCTGATTTCAACAGATCCTTAATAACACTATCCCAATAGCTGGACGTGCAAGCCAGAATAGGTGTCAAGGCAATGTTCTGCAATAGCGGATTTGCTCGGCGGCTGTATGCGTGTGTGACGCTTATGTTCAACACACCAGTCTTCCACAGTCCTGATTGACCAATATATGACATGCCGCAACTGCAAGGAATACGATGGACCCCAGCCTTACGCAAACCAAGATCACCTTTTACGGACGCCAATAGGGCCTTAATCTTAGAAGGTAGTCGAAAAACACATTTCACATCATATTTCCGTAAAATACGGCCAATCCTGTTGGAAATGCTTTCTGCGTAAAGCAAATAGGCCGTAGACTTAGGTGCCACTTCGTTGCTATCGTCACTCACCCGTTGCACAGAAGGCTGATGGCGCAATGCACGTTTGATCTGCCTCTCACTATAACCATTCTGACGAAAGGTGACTTCGAGATGTGATAGCTCAGCTGCCAAACTTTCAGGGTCTGAGATAACTTGGGCCCTGTGAACCAAGGTGCGAAGTACTCGTTCAATCTTAGCTGGATGGTGACAACTATCAGCTCGCAGATACAAGTCAGTGTGGGTGGGCTTCCTATAAACAGAATGTCCCAACGTACCATCAGCCTTCATTTTGACCAACACATCCATTCTTTTCCCCCTCGATAGTGAACTGAATATTCGGGTGGATTGAAATGAGATGTTCCAAAAAGCGCTTTAAATTCCCACTACCATGAGGTCAAACAACAAAAGTATCGTCTACATATCTGAAAAAACACGCACGTTTCAAGTTCGCTGACTCCAATGCACGTTCCTCAAAGACCTCCATAAACAAATTGGCCACAGTAGGTGACAGCGGCCTTCCCACTGCAACTCCATCAGTCTGTTCGTAGTACTGGCCATTGAATAAAAAGTAAGTGGAAGTCATCACACGTTGAAACAAATTTGTTAACTCGACACCAAACTTAACCTGAATTAGCTGCAACGAATCAGAGAGAGGAACGCTAGTGAAAAGAGAAACCACATCAAAACTGACTAAAATATCAGAGTTATTCATACGCAATTCGTGCAATCGACGTAAGAAATCTGCAGAGATCTTTATGTGGTCTTCACACCTACCTACTAGTGGGCTCAACAAACTAGTAAGATGGTTAGCTGCACGATATGTCGGAGCACCAATATTAGAAACAATAGGCCTCAACGGGACAGCCTCCTTATGGACCTTAGGGAGGCCATATAATCTAGGTGGTACAGCACAGTAAGAATTAAGACTCTTGATACTCTCCTGTGACAAAGAACTTTTCTTCAGGAGTTTATTTGTCTTTTTCTGAACACTCTTAGTAGGGTCAGCACCGATTTTGCGATGCGCCGAATCAGAAAGTAGACACTGCATCTTTTGAATGTAATCGTGCTAGTTCAAGAAAACGGTGGCGTTACCCTTGTCCGCAGGTAAAATAACAATATCGGGATCCATTCTAAGTGAACGTAAGGCAGCCGCCTCAGCTGCTGTAGTGTTACACGTGGGTGGACGGGCCCCAGTCAACACACGACAGGCTTCCCTCCTAACCTCTTCCGCAGCCTCGGAAGGTAGTTTATAAACAGCCTGTTCGATAGAACTAATAAAATCAACGACTAGCAAACTCTTAGGCGTCGGTGCAAAGTTCAAACCTTTCCCCAGCACAGACAAAGCTGCGTCGTCAAACGTTTTCTCCGTGAGATTGATCACAGAACGTCAAGAATTAGAATTAGACATTGAGCCAAGGAAACGTTCAAACATCGCCGAATGACTAGCAGTTACAGATTAAAATTCCCAGACAGACAGCGACCAAGAGGCACCGTCCACCCAATCCCAAGAAAATTCAGAATCATTAGACGCCATCTTTAAATGAAGCTGAAATAATTCCTTTGAAAAAAAAATCTAACTGACGGCGAGTATAGTGGATCCTTTCACGAATAAGAGATAAACCAGCACGTTGCTTGATGCTATTGGCGGCAGGAGAATTAATATGATGCACCACCTTAGCAAACGTTGGAACCACACTATGATTTCGACACTTCAATGAAAACGATAATGCACATTCCAACCTTACTCTACTGCTTCGAAGTTTATCAAACCTTCGGAGGCAACGATACATTTCCTACCCGTAGAGGTAAACAATGTGAGACCTTAACTTTTCCCGGCGAATCGAATGTTCATATAACTTTCGGATTAGCTGACGGATGACGCTGTCGAACACCGCCGATATTTCGACAGGAGCACACCCTGCCATTCTCAAGGCACAAATGGAAGGAAGAAAAAATGTGTAAGCAAATTTAATACCTCGGTTCACAGAGGAGAAACAAGGAAGCTACCACACACAGAACAAGTGTCAACACAACCAAAGATAACCAACATCAGAAATATATATTCTCCATCAGAAAGAGGTTCCTACTCAATGGTCTGGAGATGACCACAGTAGTGGTCGAAACCGGACACCTTAATAAATAAATCGTGATCAAAACTGTTTTTATAGTAAATATTTGTAACACATTGATCACTGTCACTCCCATAATGTAATCAAAAGTAATCCATTCTATGTGACGGGCTCACTCCATCATACTGCAAGATCCCGTTTGCCCGCGTGGTACCACTCTACTAGTTGACGTCGGAATCAACGTCTTGTTGCATCAGTAACTTCCTCATCATTAACCTTCCCGAGGAACACATTCCTTACTGGAGAAAACAGATAGAAGTCGGAAGGTGCGAGATTGGAGTTGCAGGGTGGATGGGGAAGTACAGTCCAATGAGGCTTTGTGCGTTCCTGTCCTGTGCGCAGTCTTATGGGAGAACTTGCGTTGTCATGGACAGAGATCAGTTTTTGCATTTTTTGACGACGAACACGCTGAAGCCGTTTCTTCAGTTTCCTTAAGGACAGCATAATACACTTCAGAGTTGATCGTTTCACTGGGAGGTAGAGCATAAAAAAGAAAATAAGCCCTTCAGAGTCCCAGATGAACTTCGCTGTAGCTCTACCGGCTGAGGGCGCGGATTTCAAATTTTTCTTCGGAGGAAAGGTGGAGAGGTGCAACTCGATGAATTGCTGTTTTGTTTCCGGTTCGAAGTGATGAACCCAGGTTTCATCGTCTGTGAGGTTGTTCGACAAAGAACTGCCACGATCAGCCTCCTAACGTGCAAGCCGTTCGGCATAGATGGTCCTTCACTGCTATTTATGGTCTTCTACTAGGTGGCGAGGAACCGGCGAGCGCACACCTCTCAGTACCCCTACTAGTGGACGAGTGTGTCATCACTGCCAACAGAGGCAAGAGAGGAACGATGCAATATTCCTTCAGACCTGCATTCATATCGTAGACTTATGGACTGAAATATTCGCTCTACATCGCAAAGTGAGCTATAAACTGAAAGCTGACTTCGCACACAATTTATTTTAAGTCATGTTGGATTTTTCCACCTAGTTATATGGCCAATTTGTAATATAATCCCTCTGATGAAAATATGTGTGTGAGTAAAGAGCTAACTATTTGCTGTTATTTTCGTAACTCATAAAATAAAAATATACTCCAGATTTCGCTTTGTTTTAATTGTCGGAGGGTTTAAAATATAGTAGTATTTAAAGAAAATCGGATTTCTACAAAGGCCACCTCTAAGAAGTGTAATGAATCACTGCAAGCCAAGAAAATATATATTTATATATATATATTCTGCAAAATTCTGATTTGATATACAAATTGAAAAATGCGGTCTGTGAAACCCCTCCATAGTAATTGTCTTCCTGTGAATGACCATAGTAGTTAAGGGGTATTGATCTTTTGAAAATAATTTGGTTTCGTGACTAAAACAGAATCTAATCGTTCAATTTTTGCCCATTAGGAAGTTTCATTTTACTCCTCATGGGGTAATTATCCCCAGGTAGAGAACCACTGGACCAGAATATTCCGTGCAGCTGTATTAGTCGCAGTGCCAGGTTGGTGTAATGAATAACACGTCTCCTTAGTAAGTAGGAGAGCTGGATTTGAGTGCCGGCCTTGGGAGAAATTTTAATTTGTCTCTTCAGCTTCTATCCTTATTGAAGGTAAAGTTGAGACTCATTACGTCTCCAGGAAAATGTAATTACAGCAGATCATATTCCGGAAGAAAAATTATATATATACATTATCGTAAATAAAGCTTGGACTCCTGTATTGAGACACGGGGTCCTTCGATCGCTACCGGCTGTTGGTATACGCGACAGTGTTGCGCCGGTGCTTTGGCGGTGTCCGACGTTAAATTACAGCCGGCACGGTGCGGCCGGCGACAACGAGACCGCGGGGAGCGCTCCCAGCTAATTACCATTGTTGCCACGTCACCGACGCAGGCCGGCACAAAGGGGGAAGAATCTTGTTTATTAGGGCCGTCCGGGTGCGCGCCCCAGGAGCGCCAAATGCTTTGTTGCTGCAGTCTGCCACTGGTTGTATCCGGTCACCGGGCTGTTGAGGGGAGGGGGCGGGTGGCAGTCGGGGAGATTCCACCACTGTCACGAAACGAGACTGCGCGCATGAAAAACTGTGGGAGGTACAGGCGGGAAAAGCGTCGGTGGCAAAAAAAAGAGGAAGAAGGTAGCATGCAAAAAGCTGCAGAAAGGGAGAGAAGTATGTAGCTCCAGCATCGAGACTAAGCGAGCCGTTGCGGGAAGCACAAACATTTCAGCGCGAAAAATTTAGCCCGTTTCTTTTTGCGGGAGGCTACGTGCGAGAGAAATAAACATCCCGAAGCAGTTACGTATTTTCTTGTCAGCGTGGAAAGTGAAAACCGAGACGGGGGGAGCGGGGTGGGTTGAAAGCAGTAGGAGTTGGACTTAGAGAAAGGGAAGAATGCAGAAGGAGGGTTTCACAACAAGATTTCCTGTGAGCTGACGCAAAATGCATGCAGTGATAAAAGAAAGAAAGAAGTTGTAAATATCCTGTTGATGTCGAGTTCATTTAAGACGCTAAATAAACTAATCCGAACGAGAATGGGGAAGAAAACTTGCAACATATTTACGTGACATATTTCAAGGATTAGGAAAATAGACACTTAAAGTATTAAATGAGTTTTGCTATTTGGACAGCAAAATAACTAATTATGGCCGAAGTAGTGAGGATATTAAAATGTAGATGATAGATAAACTCCAGTGGAAGACTCTGCAGGAGAGACGTTCAGTAGCTTGGTAAGGGCTTTTGTTAAAGTTTCGAGAACACACCTTCACCGAAGAGTCAAGCAGTATATTGCTCCCTCCTACGTATATCTCGCGAAGAGACCATGAGGATAAAATCAGAGAGATTAGAGCCCACACAGAAGCATACCGACAATCCTTCTTTCCACGTACAATACGAGACTGGAATAGAAGGGAGAACCGATAGAGGTACTCAGGGTACCCACCGCCACACACCGTCAGGTGGCTTGCGGAGTATGGATGTAGATGTAGATGTAGATGTAGACTGGCAATGCCAAGGAAGCAGTTTCTGAAAAAAGAGAAATTTGTTTACATATTACAGGGTGTTTCAAAAATGACCGGTATATTTGAAACGGCAATAAAAACTAAACGAGCAGTGATAGAAATACACCGTTTGTTGCAATATGCTTGGGACAACAGTACATTTTCAGGCGGACAAACAGATGGCGCTGCAAGTGATGTGAAAGGTATAGAAGACAACGCAGTCTGTGGGTGCGCCATTCTGTACATCGTCTTTTTGCTGTAAGCGTGTGCTGTTCACAACGTGCAAGTGTGCTGTGGACAACATGGTTTATTCCTTAGAACAAAGGATTTTTCTGGTGTTGGAATTACACCGCCTAGAACACAGTGTTGTTGCAACAAGACAAAGTTTTCAACGGAGGTTTAATGTAACCAAATGACCGAAAGCGATACAATAAAGGATCTGTTTGAAAAATTTCAATGGACTGGGAAAGTGACGGATGAACGTGCAGGAAAGGTAGGGCGACCACGTATGGGAACCACAGAGGGCAATGCGCAGCTAGTGCAGCAGGTGATCCAACAGCGGCCTCGGGTTTCCGTTCGCCATGTTGCAGCTGCGGTCCAAATGACGCCAACGTCCACGTATCGTCTCATGCGCCAGAGTTTACACCTCTATCCATACAAAATTCAAACGCGGCGACCCCTCAGCGTCGCTACCATTGCTGCACGAGAGACATTCGCTAACGATACAGTGCACAGGATTGATGACAGTGATATGCATGTGGGCAGCATTTGGTTTACTGACGAAGCTTATTTTTACCTGGACGGCTTCGTCAATAAACAGAACTGGCGCATATGGGGAACCGAAAAGCCCCATGTTGCACTCTCATCGTCTCTGCAGCCTCAAAAAGTACTGGTCTGGGCCGCCATTTCTTCCAAAGGAATCATTGGCCCATTTTTCAGATCCGAAACGATTACTGCATCACGCTATCTGGACATTCTTCGTGAATTTGTGGAGGTACAAACTGCCTTAGACGACACTGCGAGCACCTCGTGGTTTATGCAAGATGGTGCCCGGCCACATCGCACGGCCGACGTCTTTAATTTCCTGAATGAATATTTCGATGATCGTGTGATTGCTTTGGGCTATCCGAAACATACAGGAGGTGGCGTGGATTGGCCTCCCTATTCGCCAGACATGAACCCCTGTGACTTCTTTCTGTGGGGACACTTGAAAGACCAGGTGTACCGCCAGAATCCAGAAACAATTGAACAGCTGAAGCAGTACATCTTATCTGCATGTGAAGCCATTCCGCCAGACAAGTTGTCAAAGGTTTCGGGTAATTTCGTTCAGAGACTACGCCATATTATTGCTACGCATGGTGGGTATGTGGAAAATATCGTACTATAGAGTTTCCCAGACCGCAGCGCCATCTGTTGTTGACAATTGTAACTACTGTAATTTCGAAAGTTTGTCTGCCTGAAAATGTACTGTTGTCCCAAGCATATTGCAACAAACGGTGTATTTCTATCGCTGCTCGTTTAGTTTGTATTGCCGTTTCAAATATACCGGTCATTTTTGAAACACCCTGTATATATATTTAAGTGTTACGAAGTCTTTTCTGAAAGTATTTGTCTACAGTGTAGTCAGTTGTATAGGTTAAACATGGACGATAAACATATTAGATAGAGAAGCTTCCGAAATGTGGTGCTACTGAAAAAGTTGGGTCAACCATATGACTAATGAGGAAGTACTGAACAGAATTGGGTAGAGAAGAAATTTGTGGCACAACTTGACTAAAATAGGACACATTCTGACACGTCAAGAGATCACCAATATAGTATTGGAAGTAAGCGTGAGAGGGAGGCATAGGAAGGGAGAGCGTGGGTTGGGAATTGTAGGGGGAGACCAAGAGATGAATACAGTAAGCAGATTCAGAAAAATGTAGATTACAACACTTATTCGGATGTGAAGAGACTCAGACAGGATAGAGTGGCATGGAGCGCTGCATCAAACCAATCTTCTAACTGAGTACAACAACAACGACGTTTCAATGATAGTAGAAGTACTAATTCAGAATGACCAGTCGAGAATTTGTACGTTACGTTAAGATACGAAGACGCTGCTGTGTTTGATTATCTGGTTAATTACTGTTGGCCCATTTCGTCGTGACTACCATCTTCAGGCTATCTGTGAAACGTACATAGTTTGGTGGGATATTTCAAAATTTTTTAAGTAGTTAATTTAAATTATTGTAGAATCATTCTTTTCTATGTATATCAGGTAGTCTTGATATCCACATGATATTGATGTGTCAATTTCTATCACACTAGTGTATATGTTTGCTCCTTTGATGTTGTTGGAGCCATAGAAACTTTAAACTTTCCCTGGAGCATTTATTTGCTTAGCTGTCGAATTACTAAAGTTTAATTCGTAATGAAGTTACTTGGCATCTGTACTTACAGTTGAGTCAGCGATATTGTATGGTTTGAGCTTTTTGCTTCAAAGGTATTCTATGAGTCACATTTTTGTTTTTACTGCTTATATTATATTTCCTGTATCACGAGTGTTTATGTCGTTCTACGCTCATATGCAATTTAATCCTATCGTTTCTTTGTAGTGATTATGTGTTTTGGAGCTCGAAGTCTCTGACAATTTACCAATGTTGTTTTATTGTTAAATGTATGCTTTCGAGTAGCTGTTTTTAATTTCTTAGTAATGTAATCTTAATCTCTGACATGTTTGTCGATTTAGTTTTTCTGCTCATTTCGTGTTTTGAGGGATAATTTCATAAATATTATGAAATAACTGCTCCGGCAGATGCTCATCACCTACTATAGTTCCAACAACATAAAAGGAGCAAACTTACACAGCAGTGTGATAGCAACTGAGACATCAATGTTATATGGATATCAAGACCTCCTGATGTACGTAGCAAACCATTATTATATATTACATTGATTTATTTACTTAAAAATTTGGAACATCGTACCAAACTCTGTTAATTTCACAGGTGACCTGAAAATAGCAGTCACGTCAAAACAGGCCTATAATAATAAAAAATATAATCGAACATATCAGCGTATCGGTCTCATAACATAATATATGACTCATTTCACTCAGCGGGTCTAGATGAGTGTAAATAGGGAAATGTTTTCCATGTTTTCCTCCATCGGTCTGAGTAATGAAATCTGCTTTTGAACAGGTGTAAAATGTAAGACAAGTAGGTGGGTGCCGGAAGGAAATTTTAATTAAAAGACTTAAATAACCGAGTTTTGGTTTCTTCTACCATTACGACATATGCAAGCTCCAATCTAAGCCAGAGTGTGAAGACGTCAGCTAGTCTACATGATTGCAGTGGATAAGGAAAGGGAATGGGAGAGAAAATTGTTTGCTTTTTATCTGACTTGTGGCTGGTCCAGAACAGAGCCAGAAAGGAGGCTGGAAAGCATGGGAGACAGATACATGTGGCACAGAGCCATCTGCTGTGTAGCAGAGCGGAAGTTCATTTGTTTATTTATTATTAATATTATGAATTGTTACCTACAGTTCAAATACAGGCTGTACTCATTCTTATAGAAGTTATTATTACCAACGACAAATTATTATTTTTTCTACAGTCGACTAAATATTGCACAACATACATTATTACACACTATACAATACTACTTCTCACCACCATAGACTTAATTCTACCATTAATAAAATCTAGTCATACTAAAAAAAATGTATGTCTGCCTATATAATAATAACACTATTTACTGAAACTTTCCAGAGATTAAAATTGTGTGCCGGATTGAGACTCTAACTTAGAATCGTTGCTTTTCGCGTGGAAGTGCTCTACCAATGTCTTTTTTTTTTTTTTTCATTTGCATTCTTTCCTGTGAGCTTCCGTTGGGCAATCTTGCTGTTTTGGCCCCGATGGTATTGCACTGTGAGGCTTCTCAGGTCCTCTCTTCCACGGGAGAGGCAGACCTTTTCAAGCGTGATGAAAGCAATAACATTTGAGTAAAGAGCATATAGTGGAGTATCTGTATCGATAGGCAGAAAATAGGAAAATAGCCGATGACAGTATGCCATTGTAAACTAAAGGATCTTCCCTACGAGACTAATTTCTGATATGAGACATCAGTTATAGGAACCCACACACCTTAATGCAAGAATAGGTAGAAAACATCAGTCAGCTGATCAGAATAAATAGACAAGACACCACTAACAGCCATGGAATAAATTTAAGAAAGTCTATTGCTTTAATGAAGAGAAAATAACTAACACATTTAAAAAAAGAAAAGGTATGTATAAATACACGTAGTCTGCATGAAGCCACAGATCTCTATTTCATTACTCAATAGCAAATAAACATTTAGCTATTATATAAACAAGTCGTGTCAGAATATAGTGGGAGACACGTGAGCCAGGACGACTACTTGATTAAATCAAAGATCCACGTGTGGGAAAGTCGGAAGAAACACAAGAGAAAAAGTAGAAGACACCCAAACAAAAATTTGAAGGTGAGTCTCCTCGAATAAGGTAGTTTAAAGAATTACATCAGTGCAGGTTGAAAAACGGACCAACGTTAAAAATATGATCATAGAGGTCGCCAAAGAATTATTAAATGAAATGAATTCGCAGTTGCGAATGTGGGCCAACATCAGCTGTAGAATGGAATCAAGACAATTAAAAAAAAAAAAAAATGCGCCAAGTGGGACTCGAACTCGGATTTTCCGCTTATCGCGAGCGGTGGCCTTACCATTTCTTTTCTTTTTTTCTCAAATTGAATGAGGAAAAGAAATGAGAATCAGGAGACTTTAACTACGGTACGAATAACCGTCTTTGGTTCGCTCTCAATAGCGATACCGACTGCGCTATACGTTGTTCTCCTTCATAAATTAAACAAAAAATATTTCTTGAAAACATAAACAAGTATACTTTTTCAACATCAGTTTTTTTTCAGATCATGTACCATACCATTTTTTTAATTTGTTTAGATCATATAGGATGCCTCCAGGCGAAAATGAATGATGTGTAAGTAGCATCGATAACAAACGAACCGGCCGAGCGGTTCTAGGCTCTACAGTCTAGAACCACGCGACTACTTCGGTCGCAGGTTCGAATCCTGCCTAGTGCATGGATGTGCGTGATGTCCTTACGTTATTTACGTTTAAGTAGTTCTAAGTTCTAAGGGACTGATGACCTCAGATGTTAAGTCCCAAAGTGCTCAGAGCCATTTGAACCATTTGAAAAAACGAAACATAAAAGGAATTAAAGAAAACGCCCTCATGGCTGAACGAACAAAATGGCATCCGCGTCCCGCCAACTTATGAGTAGACGCGCTCCGAATCCCAAGGCAATCAGGCATGTTTTAGGCACGTCTTCGAGAAGAGTATTGCATTTTGCAGGTACACTGGACTGACTCCTGGTAGCACACAATCAGGCTGAAGTCACCTTCTCACATCAGAGACATCCCAGCTGCAGGGGAGATCGAAGAAGGCACTACCCAAAATGTTGGCATAGTACAGGCGGTTTCGCGGATGGTGCACGAGGAAAGTAAAGCGATCTTGCAGGAACGTCCAAAAATCAAGAACTCTCTTACCACCTTCACGGAACAAATAGGAGATGGAGAGGCCTTTACACCTGATTGCAGCGTTGGTATTTGTACGTGTAAAATAAGTCTCATCTGGGAACAGAAGTGATTTCAGTGTAATGGCATGCGGAGCCGTATGTAGAAGAAAGGCAGGCATCTTCTGAATCATCTGACACACCTCTGCAGAAGATCCACACGTCATTCGACGTTCGTCCATATCGTACGTTTGACAACGAGAGCACAGCGGCGAATCTGTCATTTTTATGACATGTAGACGAACTTGTGTCATGTGTTTTCCATTGAAGACCAGATACCAGGTCGCACGAGCACTCGTATCGAGGAGGACATGGTGCACAGAACGCCAGACCACGGGCCATGCGATCGTTGGATGGCGGCTTTCCACGACATTCCGAGTATGATGTCTCATCATTAGGCGGTAAACATCACGTGCCGTAGGGTTCCTGGTGCTAGGCAAGTCAGCATGGACATAACTGTATTCGATGAAAACGGTCCTGACATATGAGAGCGAGTAAGAAATATGGGCTACTGCAACGGGTGACACTCGAGAGGCAGGGGCCAGACTTCCCAATAATCCGGTTCGATGGCGGGTCCACGATTTAATCATCGTACTGACATAAAGGGCAGTTGCCCTCGCTTTGACGTTGACAAGGCTCAGGCCGCCATATTGAGGAGGAACTGTCAGCGTGTCGTAGCGGACTTTGAAAATAAGACCCGTGCTTACAAAGTAGCCGAACGCCGCCGGCAGTGTGTGTGCCATTGCATTTGGCATCACTAAAATCTGTGCTAATTGGGGTAGTCGCGAGACTATATGAGTGTCAACGAAATCCACCCTTTGTAACATGTCCAATGCTCTCAGGAGGTTACCACGAACGTTCGTGCGGATAGCTTGAAACAGGCGTTTTAGTTAAATGAGATCGTGCGCTGTACATCACGCTTGAAGGTGATCCCCAAACACTTCAGCTTGTCCACTAATGGCAAATGGAGCCATACTCCCTGCTGGAAGACCTCTACCGACGAACATAGCACTAGATTCCGACACGTTCACACGGCTGCTCGCAGCAGTCCCGTACTGGTTGATCCATTCCAGTGCCTCTCATACTTCATCCTCCGATAGAACCAAGAACACCACGTCATCTGCATAAGGGGTTAGTGTTGTGGTTGGCAGGAGAGCTAACACCGTGTTCCTAGAGGAGGCCAAAAGACACGCGTCTCAGCTCACACAGGCTGGCGTGAGGTCTGGAACAGGACAAGGAAATCAAACTTAAGAAAAACGGACGTAGCTGGTGGAATACTTAACTTTAATCCATTAATGAAGAACGTCGCTCTTGACATTACGTGATTCACAGTATCATTAGTAACTGATAATGGCGCCTTGCTAGGTCGTAGCAAATAACGTAGCTGAAGGCTATGCTAACTATCGTCTCGGCAAATGAGAGCGTAGAAGTCAGTGAACCATCGCTAGCAAAGTCGGCTGTAGAACTGGGGCGAGTGCCAGGAAGTCTCTCTAGACCTGCCGTGTAGCGGCGCTCGGTGTGCAATCATTGATAGTGGCGACACGCGGGTCCGACGTATACTACCGGACCGCGGCCGATTTAAGGGCTACCACCTAGCAAGTGTGGTGTCTGGCGGTGACACCACAGATAGATGAAAGCATTCTCCCTCATTGTGATCTCCGTCAACCGGTTCTTCAAACCGCGTAAGAGTGGTTCAAGGGCGATGGCGACAGCGATCATCCTTGACGGACCGACCACATGATATTGATAGGTCTCGTCACACTGCCATTGACCAGCACTCGCGATGTGGCACCTCGGAGGGGCATCAAGGCGATGTGTATAAATCTGTGGGGGAAGGCCAGCCATAGGAGTATGTTTTCTAGAAAGTTAGGACGCACTCTATCAAAGGCGTGGTCGAAGTCCATTGTCACTAAGGTGCCGCGACTGTGGTAGTTCGTGGCCAAGGCTATGACGTCACGGTAAACGATGAGTGCCGTCTGAATTGTTACTGTCACCACCAAAGCACGTTTGACCCAAAGACATGACGATGAAGCGCCGGAGGCGAGCGTCAAGAATCAGTGTGAAAATCTTGAAGTCACAATTGAACATTGTCAACGGACGATAATGTCCAACGCCCCGACCTAATGATGGCTTCGGCACCGAGATAAGCAAGTCTTCTCCGAATTTGGGTGGGAACGGAAAGTCAGGGTTCATAGTTCTCCATACATCACAGTCCAACGTGAGCCCATGATGTCGTGGAATGTGAGGCAATATCCAGCGGAAACCCGTCAGCGCCTAAGGCTTTGTTTGCTGCACTCTTATGAACAGCATCAGCGACGTCATTTCGGTAATGGTCGCAGTGAGAATCTCCACAGCAGCGCCATCAAGCATACCTGTCAAGGAACTACGGACATCTGTCTTTACCGCCATGTTCTGGTCCTCTGCTGCCCAGAACTGTTTGTAGTGATCCACAAAAGCGT
The DNA here is from genome assembly GCF_023897955.1 of Schistocerca gregaria. Taxonomy (NCBI): domain Eukaryota; kingdom Metazoa; phylum Arthropoda; class Insecta; order Orthoptera; family Acrididae; genus Schistocerca; species Schistocerca gregaria. The sequence continues at coordinate 425,667,993 of NC_064923.1, forward strand.
TTACGATATCATCGGCGACGATCTGGCATGTCGAGGGCGTTGACCACGTGCTTCTCTCGGATAATATGATCCATGGACGGGGTTCTCCTAGTGCACAATCGTGACATCCTGTGGGTACTATTGTGCCTTCAAGGCGGTGAGGCATAATAGAAATTATCTTCGCCTTAATTCATTGAATTTCAGCCTGTCGTTGAACAGAGGGGACATGGTTTGAGAGTTCCTGGAGAATTGTGAAGTAGTATTCCATGGTACGTAAAAGCCACAGCACTTTGTGGCGACCGTAATTCATAAACGAACAACGTAAAGCAGGCTTCGTGCAGTCGAGCCACCACCGGAGTGTTGGAGGATACGGTGGAAGGCGTCTCACACTGTTGTTCCACGTCGTCTCTACGACCTGCCTGCATTCCACATCGTTGAGATGGGCACCATTCAGCTTCCACAGGCCTCGACCGCGTCACACTTTCTGCCTCCGGATCGAAACAGTACAAGTGTAGGCGATGTGGTCGAAGAAGGCGGTAGGCCATAACTCAGCATCGAGCGTGGTTTCCTTGGGAAACGAAGACATGGTCAAGACGACTTGCTAAATGGCTAGTGACGTATATACACTCCTGGAAATTGAAATAAGAACACCGTGAATTCATTGTCCCAGGAAGGGGAAACTTTATTGACACATTCCTGGGGTCAGATACATCACATGATCACACTGACAGAACCACAGGCACATAGACACAGGCAACAGAGCATGCACAATGTCGGCACTAGTACAGTGTATATCCACCTTTCACAGCAATGCAGGCTGCTATTGTCCCATGGAGACGATCGTAGAGATGCTGGATGTAGTCCTGTGGAACGGCTTGCCATGCCATTTCCACCTGGCGCCTCAGTTGGACCAGCGTTCGTGCTGGACGTGCAGACCCCGTGAGACGACGCTTCATCCAGTCCCAAACATGCTCAATGGGAAACAGATCCGGAGATGTTCCTGGCCAGGGTAGTTGACTTACACCTTCTAGAGCACGTTGGGTGGCACGGGATATATGCGGACGTGCATTGTCCTGTTGGAACAGCAAGTTCCCTTGCCGGTCTAGGAATGGTAGAATGATAGGTTCGATGATGGTTTGGATGTACCGTGCACTATTCAGTGTCCCCTCGACGATCACCAGAAGTGTACGGCCAGTGTAGGAGGTCGCTCCCCACACCATGATGCCGGGTGTTGGCCCTGTGTGCCTCGGTCGTATGCAGTCCTGATTGTGGCGCTCGCCTGCACGGCGCCAAACACGCATACGACCATCATTGGCACCAAGGCAGAAGCGACTCTCATCGCTGAAGACGACACGTCTCCATTCGTCCCTCCATTCACGCCTGTCGCGACACCACTGGAGGCGGGCTGCACGATGTTGGGTCGTGAGCGGAAGACGGCCTAACGGTGTGCGGGACCGTAGCCCAGCTTCATGGTTGCGAATGGTCCTCGCCGATACCCCAGGAGCAATACTGTCCATAGTTTTCTGGGAAGAGGCGGTGCGGTCCCCTACGGCACTGCGTAGGATCCTACGGTCTTGGCGTGCATCCGTGCGTCGCTGCGGTCCGGTCCCAGGTCGACGGGCACGTGCACCTTCCGCCGACCACTGGCGACAACGTCGATGTACTGTGGAGACCTCACGCCCCACGTGTTGAGCAATTCGGCGGTACGTCCACCCGGCCTCCCGCATGCCCACTATACGCCCTCGCTCAAAGTCCGTCAACTGCACATACGGTTCACGTCCACGCTGTCGCGGCATGCTACCAGTGTTAAAGACTTCGATGGAGCTCCGTATGCCACGGCAAACTGGCTGACACAGACGGCGGCGGTGCACAAATGCTGCGCAGCTAGCGCCATTCGACGGCCAACACCGCGGTACCTAGTATGTCCGCTGTGCCGTGCGTGTGATCATTGCTTGTACAGCCCTCTCGCAGTGTCCGGAGCAAGTATGGTGGGTCTGACATATCGGTGTCTATGTGTTCTTTTTTCCATTTCGAGGAGTGTATATCCAGGTCGATTACCATGCACGCGGTCCCAAGTGCCTGTGAGGTTCAGTTCATGCACGAGGAACTTTCTGTGGGCATAAGCCATTCTCGTTCGAAGGAAATATAACGCGCTAAGGCAGCAGTATCACGTAAACTGCTCTGCGAGCGAGATGCGCGGCGAGGACGTAAACAAGACGTGCGTGTCGCTTGCGTGAGGAAAGGCGACGGTGCCAACTGAGCTACCCAAGCACTACTCACAATCCGTCCTCACAGCTGTACTTCCGCCGTACCTTGTTTCCTACCTGCTAAACATCATGGAAGCTCTCCTGCGAACGGTGCAGAACTAGCAGTCGTGAAAGATAGCATATAGTGGAGACATGGCTTAGCCACCGTTTCACTCTGACGCGGAGTGTGCGTAGATACGAAACTATCTGGCAAATTAAAACTGTGTGCAAGACCGAGACTCGAACTAGGAACGTTTGCCTTTCGAGGGTAAGTGCTCTATCAACTGAGTTACGCGGCCACGATTCTCAGATCTGTACTTCCATTTTCCACTAGGTACTGCCGGAGGTAAAGCTGTGAGGATGGGTGCTGAGTCATACTTGCGTTGCTCAGCTAATAGAACACTTGTCTGCTAAAGGCAAAAGTCCTGAGTTCGAGTCTCGGTGCGACACACAGTTCTAATTTTTCAGGGCGTTTCATATCTGATCACACTCCGCTGCAGAGTGAAAATTTCATTTTGGAACAGTATTTTTTCTCTCTCACGTTCCATAATGTCCCCAGTCCATAGGAATACTTTGCCTCTTACACGAGCACTGAAGAAGCTATTTTGGTTGTATTTTCATCTTCTGGTTGCTGTCCGCTCCCTGACTGCAGGGGACGACTCCTCTGGTCTGAGGGAGCAACGTTGCTACCGGTGAGAACTATAGCTACACGTCGGCCACGTCACTCTGATTCTAGTTACTTGGGTGGCGAAGAACAGAGGTGTGTTCCCAATCTGGCATCGTTACAGTCACCGTACATGAGAGGTTGGCTGTTCGTTAGCAGCAGCTGTAGGCCTCAAATGCCATCGTTGCATTACTTCTCGATCTTTTGACGCAGCATACTGCACCGCAGCTGACCGAGGTACATTAAGGACATAACTTACCACTCAAGACTTCCTTGAAATAGCATTGGCAGTACTGTCTAGAGTCTGCCATTCTGTCTCGTAATGAATTATCTCCATGAGTTTGAGTTTTTAATACCGATCCTGTTGCTACCGATCAGTATCAGCGACATCGGCATACGGCAGACACTGCTAGATACTAGGTTGTAGCGAGCTTTCTTCACTTCTGGCACATTCAGAGGTTAGTCTTCGACAGGTTCGTTGCAGGGTGGTGACCTAACGTCCGTGATCAGTTAGTAAGTGTGTCAGGCCTCTTGAAGGATTCAAGTGAGTACTCCCCAGTTTTATATTTGGGGGAAAACAGAAGGTGCACATTATTTGTCATCATCAAATAGTCAGTTACTGCCACAGCTGAAGATCTTGGCTGTGACTTTGCTGTTTGCTTGTGGGTCTGCATGATATTCTTTTTCCTCTGTCTTCTGACTGATTTCATGCGGCCCGCTACGAATTCCTCAACCTGTGCTAGCCTTGTACCATACGGCCTCACTTATTTGTTACATGTATTCAAATCCCTCGCTTCCTCGATAGTTTTTACCCTCTAAGTTCTGTGTAGTACCATGGAGGTTACTCCCAGAAGCCTTAACGCATGTCATGTCATCTTGTCTCTTCTTCTTATCAGTGTTTTACGTATGTTACTTCCTTTACCGGTTCTGCAGAGAAACTTTTCATACCTTATCAGTACACCCAAGTTTCAAGATTCTTCTGTAGAACCACAACTCAGACGCTTAGACTTTCTTGTGTTCCGGTTTGCCCAGAGTCCATCATACACTACAGGCAATTAAGCCCTATATTTCATACTAGTATATTTCTCTTGGCTAGGAATGCCCTTTTTTCCACTTCTAGGCTGCTTTTCATGTCCTCCTTGTTCCATCGATCGTGGGTTATTTTGCTTCAAAGATAGCAGAACTCGTTGCCTCATCTGCTTCTTGATCCTCAATTGAAGACATAGAGTCTGAAAACGAGTCCTTGGCCACATTGTGGCACTTTAATTTACAGTTCCGTCATGATCACACAGAACTTTTACACTTCACTATCACCGGATTCGGCTAAGGCCATCTTCATATCTGTTACAAACAAAAATAGTGGTGTAAACAGCCGGCCGGAGTGGCCGTGCGCTTCTAGGCTCTACAGTCTGGAGCCGAGCGACCGCTACGGTCGCAGGTTCGAATCCTGCCTCGGGCATGGATGTGTGTGATGTCCTTAGGTTAGTTTGGTTTAAGTAGTTCTAAGTTCTAGGGGACAGATGATTTCCGGTGTTAAGTCCCATAGTGCTCAGAGCCATTTTGAACCCCCCACCCAAACTAAAGACAAAACAAAATTACTTTAACGTTTGCCCCAGCAACAAATCTCCCCCACCCCCACCCCCACCTCTCAAATTTTATCCGTCCACAATAACTTATTTAGCTAACACATCCCCGCATCTCATGGTCGTGCGGTAGCGTTCTCGCTTCCCCCGCCCGGGTTCCCGGGTTCGATTCCCGGAGGAGTCAGGGATTTTCTCTGCCTCGTGATGGCTGGGTGTTGTGTGATGTCCTTAGGTTAGTTAGGTTTAAGTAGTTCTTAGTTCTAGGGGACTGATGACCATAGATGTTAAGTCCCATAGTGCTCAGAGCAATTTGAACCATTTTTGTTAGCTAACACATGTATGCTCTCCACCCATGTCATATTATACAGGGTGAAAAGTATTTAAACCGACAAACTCTGGGAGGTTGTAGATGACATCGAAACAAATACTTTTCCCTAATGTTACTTTTTCCTGTGGGGATTATTTAAACCGGCTAATGCCGTATTACGCTCTTCAGCTGTTTGAGGCCGTATTACGCACTTCAGTTATAGGCAACTGCTGTCCACCAGAGCAGTAGTGCACTGTCTCTGTTTACTAATGAAGCGATACCCCTGGACTGAGTACACTGATATGATTGGTGCGTTCTACGTAACGCACCCCAACGGTCGAGCTGCACAGCGTGTTTATCAACAACAACATCCTAATCATCGTATCCCTCATCATATGACCTTTGCTGCTGTGTACCAACGTCTGCGTGAGACCGGTTCATTTAGCAGACTACCTAGACAGGGAAGCCGTCGTACGGCGATGTTTACCGATGAAGCAACGTTCGGATGTGATGGAGTCTTCAACATGCACAATTCGCATGTTTAGAGTGAGGATAACCCACATGCCACAGTTACTAGCGCTCATGAAGTGGGGTTCTTCGTTAATGTGTGGGTCGGTGTTGTTGAAAACTGTTTAACTGGGCCGTATCTGCTACCTAGGCCATTAAATGGCGGGCACTATTACTATTTTCTCGCCAGAGCGTTGCCAGAATTGCAGGAAGACGCCGCGCTCCCTACAAGACAACGCATGTAGTTCCAAAATGACGGGGCGCCGGCGCATTTCAGTCGTCGTGTGCGTCGATTCCTGGACCGACGGTTCCTAGAAACGTAGATTGGCAGAGGTTGTCCTGTTTCATGGCCTGCTCGATCCCCAGGTATGTCTCCTCTGGAATTTTTTGTGTGGGAATAGATCCGCAACCTTATTTAGGCAACTCCTGTTGCATCAAAAGAAGATCTGGTTGCCAGGATAGTAGCAGCAGCAGGAACAATTCAGGATACTCCTGCGGTTTTTTCCCTTTGTTTACGTATCAATGGAGGCTTTTTTGAAAATCTACTGTTATTGAAATTGGGTTGTGTTAATGTGTTGTCTCTTGGTCGTAAAACGTGGAAAAGTGCTTGTTGGCTTAATTAATTTGCTTCCAGAGAAATCTTCCTCTGCCGGTTTAAATACTCCTCATAGGAAAAAATACATTAGGGGAAAATATTTGTTTTGATGTCCCCTACAATCTCCCAGAGTTTGTCGGGTTAAATACTTTTCATCCTGTATATTGTATAATATAGCTGGCGAATCCTCTGGTTATTGGACGCAGGATCGGGGACTTCAGTCCATTAATTGAAAGACGAAAGTATGCCAAGGTTTTGCAGCACGGAGAGCTCACTGTCCTGGGGCAGCAGAGTTAACTACTAAGAAATCCCAGATATATCAAGAACTTTTGATTTATATGTCTTCGAAGCTATGAGATGAGTTGAAAAGCTATTTCTCCTCTTTTCCATACCTAATTTTGCCCTAGACAAATTCGCCCTTTTTGTGATATGACTGAAGCATTTTTTCATTCTGGTTTCCAACTTTTGCTCTAACAAAATTTTGACATTAGATAGCTATAGCCTGGCAACCGATGGAGATACTAGATGTTTGTTGACTTGGGAAACAGCTGATCCGATAAAGGGTTTTTCACAGTCCTTCGAACTCCGTTGCTTGATAAGAGCATCGTTAGTCTGAATCCTCTACGATTACCTGCTTCTGTGTGTAATGCTATTGTAAATATAATACTGCCATTAATCTGTATATTTTAAAGTTTTTTGTTCCATAATAATTTTGAAATATTAACCAAATACTATAACGAGACTAAGCTTTTGTTAAGTGTAGTTTATCTGTTTGAAATAACCTCTTTGACGTAGATGAAATAAATGTATTAAAACATATTTTGTAAATAATTATGTAATATTTCAAGTACAACTGTAATTAATTATGTCAATTTTGTATGTATATGCTGCCGTGCAGTTGTAGATGGTTCATACTTAGGGTTTTGGTAAGCAGCAGTGTAAATTGAAAAGCTGTAGGGGTCATAGGTAGAACGGAACTCCGTTCTGTGGTGGAACGGAAAAGATGGTGGGGCGCGCGTGTTAGATTTGGCGCACAAGTGGCTCAGACAGTCGGTAGCTGCCCTGCAAGTGGTGAACGTATTACGTTGGTCAAGCACTGGAGGCCCCGAATTTACCTGCAAGACTCGGTTTTGGCCTCGGACGTGTTCTGTGTGATTGGCGCAGTACAGCTATAAATTAAAAGCTCGGATATTGGCAATTTTATGGTCGCCACCAAGAGGAAGACAGAGCTATGTACATCAAGAGCCATACCTGCGCAATGTTACTATTCAGCACCGCCTCACGCCAACTTCGACATCAGTAACAGGCAAAGCACTTTATTTAGAAGTGTATCACAGTATGAACCATCCTTCTTCAATCAGTGGAATATAACTGTTACATGTACCTTTGTGTTTAACCGTGTTTTTCCTGTCATTAACCTCAGTAAGGTCGTTACCTAAACGAATTTATTCCGAGTATCCTGATGTTTATTGAAGCTTGAGTAATAGTAAATTACTGGTAATAGTGCTGTTTTGGTAGTAAATTCTGAAACTCATTATTAAATACTAAAGTTTGCACGTGTCAGTTAAAGGGCCACCGCTGTGCTTGACCATGAGGATAAGTTTTCAATAGTATTTCTGAAAGTAAAGTAACATAATTGTTTAACTGCAACAATCATAACAGTAATTTTTCCTTTGCTTCTCCATGTCAAAGAAAGCTAGACAAATATTGGTGTTAGTAAAACGTTAATATATAACAGTCATAAAGAAATTAAATTTAGTCGTGTTAAATAATAGTTTTGGTCATATGAATGATAGCTATAAGTTAAATATTTTTTGTATCCTTGTTGAAATATATGTGTATCTTCTTCAAATAATTACTGAAGTATACTGATGAATTCCATAAGTAACAGAAAGTGGGATTAATAGTACTTACTGCCAAGCGACCGTAGTAAGTGAAAGTAGTTATTTATTCAGTGTCGAAAATTGACTTCATCTTTTTGTGTAGACACTGTGCCCTATTTGGGCTAGCAGCCGTTTTATTAAGCGAAACAGTTTATTGTTATAACAGGCTTTGTCTGATAAAAGGTTTCCAAAAGTAATTATTGTCACTGCTTTCCCCCCAAACTGTATGATTCGGAGAAAAATACTTCTATGCTTTACTATTGGGTTGAACACCGTTAAAATCTCTCCCCGGAAGCCGATGGTTTGGAGTGTCATTGCTGCGTGCTTTTGTGGTGGTTTTCCTGCCGCTACTTACTGCACAGTTCTGACATTCCGAATCGTGGATCTTCCGCCTTTACAGTGGTAGAAGTTACACGTTCTGCTCCGTATTGAGGAGAACGCGAAAGTACCGTTGCATGTGGTTCAACCAGTCCAGTATAGAGTACTGTGCCCTCAGAGAACACAAGCCTCATCTCTACGTCGAAGTCACATGCCCGTGTTAGGCATCTGCTTTATTATACATCTGGCACACACGTTTAATACTTGTTCTTAACCCACTTTATTAAGTAAGAAACATTAATCACAATAATCTGAGATTCTTCCAACAGCTCTAATGTGGAAATTATTAAACCTACAGATTATTTGTTTATTTAGCGTATGGCGCTACACACATGGTTTGCACTTATTACATCATGAAATTATATGATAAAATACATAAGTGAAGGATACATATTCAGATAAAATATACTACATAAACACAATAAAAGGTAACATCACAGCCGATATTTTTCGTTACGCAAGTCTTCAAAAATTGGGGATCCATTTGAGGCAGGGCGGTGTGGCGTTGAAGAAGTCAGCCCGACTACCCTGGTATTCTCTTAATTCACAGTCCTGGGCGATGTGCTGTATTGTTTGATTAGATATCCCACAGTCACAGCTCGAGCAGGGAAGCTTTCCCCACTTGTGTAAATTGTGTGCACATAGTCCATGCCCTGTTCGGATTCTGTTTAGGCTTTTCCATAGCTGATCAAAGACAATAGATTTCTCTGATGGACGGATAAGTTCACGGTTGTCAGGGGAGGCACCATCATTCCATCTCTCGTGCCATGTAGTACCCATGCTGAAGTTGGCAGCTGACCGTTGTTGGGCCAGTCTTAAAGGGGGATTTCTGGAGCGGAGTCGTATTCTTTCCAAAGTTGGGACATCTTCACGGGTAGGAAGTAGGGGTTTATTCATTATTTTTGTGTATTTGTTCATCATCTTCGAAGGGAGGGTGGAGCTATATGACTAAGTGTTGGAAGCCAATATAATGGGGTAGTCTTTATGCATCCAGTTATGTTTCTCATTGCAGCGTTGAGCTGGGTGTCCACCTTGTTTACATGCCTGCTGGTTAACCACGCTGGTGCACAGTACTCGGCTGCAGAGTGCACTAAGGCGAGTGCAGAGGTTCGTAGTGTGTCAGCTGCTGCTCCCCAGTTAGTGCTGCAGAGCCTCTGAATGAGGCTGTTCTGTGAGCTTATTTTATTGGATGCATTTTCCAGGTGTCTTTTGAAGGATAACGTCCCATCTAGGGTGACCCCCAAGTAGTATGGATGTGCCTGATATCGCAGTTGACTGTTATTCATATGAACCTTCAGCTCATATCCCGCCATTCTGTTGTTCAAATGAAAACAGCTGATTTCAGTCTTGATGGAATTTTCTATTAGCCTCCATTTGGTGAAATACTCACGCATTTTGCTTAGACCAGTTGTGAGGATGTTTTCAGTGTCTCCAAACTGCTTGCTTTGGATAGCTAGGGCCACATTATCAGCATAGCTGAACTTCCTTCAGATGTTTTCAGGCAGGTCAGAGATGTAAAGATTAAAGAGCATTGGTGCTAAAACTGATCCTTGAGGCATTCCATTGTTCAGTTTCCTCTGTTTATTTCATTACCCTGTATCACCTGGAAGTATCTATCTGAAAGCATGTTGCTGATACGTATCAGTGTCATACATCAGGGGATTACCTTTATCAGTGTGTGTAGAAGTACTTCCTTCCATACAGTGTCATAGGCAACTGTTAAGTCTATGAAAGCTACTGCAGTCTTTTTTTGTTTTTGAAAACCTGCTTCAGTATATGTTGTTAGACATAGAACCTGGTCTGTGCAGCTCCGATTGGGCCCAGCCTGTTGAGGAGTAGCCGTTCCAGAAGTTTGTAGCAGCAGCTGAGAAGAGCGATGGGGCGGTAACTTTCGGCTTTATCTGATGGTTTGTTTGGTTTCAGCACAGCAATTATTTAGTAATTTTAAAAGCTTTTTGCAGGCAGCCCGTGTTAGCATGCGCGAGTAAAACTTGTTCAGCCATTTCTTCATTTCCATCCCACATCGAGGTAGGAATTCAGGGTACATTCCATCATAACCAGGCGCCTTACCCGTTTTAACATCACTGAGAGCAGCTTCTAGTTCTTCAGTTGTGAAGCTCCGAGAGTACTCAGTTTATTGAGGTGTTATTCGCTGTATGTTTCTGTATTTCCTTTTTACTTTTTGTGTGTGGTGTTTGTCTCGTGATGCTCTAGATAGTGATACAATTCGACTTGCTATCTGGTCTGGTAGCACTGCACGAGCTACTTTGATTGGTGGTTTACTTCCCCCCCCCCCCCCCCCCAATATCTTTACTAAGCTCCAAGCTATTCTGCTTGACTTCTTAAAATCTATTTAAGCAGTTGTCTTAATCCATCTATTTCTTCGAGCCTCATCCAGTGTCTGTAGCATTTCACTGGCATTCCAGCCCGGAATGTATTCCTTGCGGTACCCCCGTGGGATACACATTTTTGCTGTTGCAATCACTGCACCTACAAATCTGTTGTAATTTTTAGATGTTGCTGGGATCCATCTTAGGACCTTGTCAAGTTCTCGGGAGAACAGTTCCCAGTTTGTCTTTTGGAAAAACCAATTAGGTCTAGGTATAGATCGGATCACCAGGATTTGTATGCCTATTTCATATCTGACTGGACGATGTTGACTGCGTGGGAAACCTGGTAGGATCATTCTGGTTATGCTAATTGGTTGGCCACTGTGATTCTGGGTGGAGAAACATAGATCTGGATCTGAGTCTCTAACCCATGCTGCTGATCTAAAAGTTCCCTTATCCTTTGCGTAGAATATGAGACTTAAGCTGTTTTCTTCCATCCAGTCTGTGAGTGCAACGCCATTCTGGTCACTGGTGTTGTATTTCCACAATGTATGGTGACTACTGAAATCTCTCAAGTACATAGCTGGATAGGGGAGTGAGGGTAGTACCTCTGGAGGCCACTGAACGAGTGGAGGTTTGTAAATGAAACTTCCTCCACTTTTATAGTGACAGTGTGGATTCCAATGTCAATGCCAGAGTGCAATACTTGGGCATTTTCTATGTTGCTGCGGATATAAGTAGCACAGCCGTGTGACTGATGGTATGTCGCACCTAGATCTCGTACCCTGGTATTCTGCCTCCTTCCTTAAGATCGGCCACACTAGTTGCATGAGTCTCTTGTATAGAGACAACATCAATGTTCCTCTCACGGAGAATTCGAGACAGAGTTTCACATTTGGATCTGCTTAGTCCTCCAATAGTTAGTTGGAAAATTCGGAAGGTAGGTCCGATATTTCTTGACATGCAGCTCCTACAGGAGCCATTATCTGACAGGCTTGCTTCCATGAGCGCAAGGCCAGGAGGTCCTCTAGAGAAGATAAGTCTGGTGCCTAAAGAAAATATGTATAAAAAACTTTTGTGGAAAGATTGCCGGTATTTTGATTTAATTTTGTAATGAAAGAATTTTCACTAGAAACCGCAGCTTTCTAGATATTCAACAAAAAAGTGTCCTCTCATATACCCTCATCACTGACGCTCACACCTGACCTAACATTTTTAATATGTTGTTCATAACTCTCCCCCTTATTGTTGTTCAGAAGTTGGCAACTGCACCTTTCTAGGTCTTCATTGACTTTATTATAAGACATTTCTTCTTTCCACAAAGTATTTTGTTGCCATTGCCAGTGTGAATTTTATGTCCTCTTTACTGTGGCCTAGATATTTCATTTTCTTCCCAAGTAGTATACATTATCTCCTGCTTTTAGTGTGTCGCTCCCTACACCCAGCCTTTATTAGGTGATGTAAATCTCACAATCTCTCTGTAAGACTCTGTGCACTTCGTTAAGTGATTTTCCCAATTCTTTGACTTATCAGAGAGAGAGTTACAGTATCTTCAGCAGATGCCAAAATTTTTATTTTCTCTTCCTAAGCTTTCTACCCTCCACCATATTTCTCCTTTATTTCCGTTACTGACCGCCATACGTAGAGACTGAACAATATAGTGGACTGGCTACAACTCTGAATCACTTCCTTTTCAGTTGTATGTATGCATGTGTGTATGCATTAAACCGGGGACCTAGAAAGGACGGCGAGGCTTCGTCCCGCCGTAGCCCTCAGTGGGTCACAACCCCACAATAGGTCACAGCAGTCCACCTACCCCACCGCCGCCCCATGCCGAACCCAATGGTATTGTGCGATTCGGCCCATAGAGGATCCCCCAGGAACGTCTCATACCAGACGAGTGTAACACCAAACAATTGCTTGGCAGAATAATTACGGTGTACGGAACGTGAAAATGGTGTTTGCGCAGCAATCGCTGGCACAGTGTAACTGAGACGGAATAAGGCGAACGAGCCCACATTTGCTGAGGTAGATGGAAAACCACTTTAAAAACCATCCAAAGGCTGGCCGACACACCAGACCTCAACGCTAATCCGCCGGGGACCGACAAGCCATCCCGCTCGGGGAGTAGCGCATGAGATCGTGTGGCTAACCGGGCTGGCCCCTTTTCAGTTGCTCAGTTACTGCCTTTCTTTCACTTCTTTCATGACTATCATTTCATGTATTTACACTTGTTACATCCAGAATTTCAAATAATGTACTCCAGTCAACAATGTTAAAAGAACTTTCTTAATATAAAAATATGCAAAAATGAAGATTTGCCTCTATTCAACCTATCTCCTAAAACAAGTCGTCAAGTCTGTACTGTCTCAAGTGTTCCTATTTCTCCGTGGAACGGAGACTGCATAGCCCCGAGATCAACTTCCGTTAGCAGTCATGTCAGTATTTTGCAACTATATGTTAAACTGATAGTTCTGCAAAACTAACGTCCTGCTGGCGCTAGCTTCTTTGATATTGAGATAACTACTTTATTCTTGAGGTCGGGAGGGGGGAGGGGTGCATATCGCCTTTCTCATACTACCTGTATGTCAGATGGCACACTTTCGTTACAGCTCTTTCCGTCATTGCAGAGAAATTGCTCGTCATCGGAAACTGGTCCAGAATCACTTCGGAAGGAGAACAATCAGGATTTAACATACCGCCGCCGACGAAATCGGAAGTTACGGAGCACAAGCTACCGGCGCGTATAGATGAGAAAGATAATCTGCCGTAACATTTCAAAGAGGGCATTCCAGCTTTGGTATTTAGCGAGCGTTCCCTGAGAGGGGAAAAAATAAAACGATATCACTAAGAAAAATTTCAGTTTTCTAAGGAAAACAACTGACATGATTTCACGACCTCCACCGTTACAGTTCCCAAAAATAAAATGAAATGACATGAAGATTAAAGAAATTGCAATAAACCGGTGTGATGTTTTGGTATGAAAATCGGCATCCAATCGGGTAGAAGGGAAGCGAATCTATAACGAAAATGTGCCCATCACACGGCAATTACGAGTTTTGTTTCTTATACGATACATAGGTAACGGACGAACGGCAGCAACCGCATACAGAAAGTTAAACGCACTGATGTGATACCACCGAGCGAGGTGGCGCAGTGGTTAGCACATTGGACTCGCATTCGGGAGGACGACAGTTCAATCCCGTGTCCGGCCATCCTGATTTAGGTTTTCCGCGATTTCCCTAAATCGCTTCAGGCAAATGTCGGGATGGTTCCTTTGAAAGGGCACGGCCGATTTCCTTCCCAATCCTTCCCTAACCCGAGCTTGCGCTGCGTCTCTAATGACCTCGTTAAACACTAACCACCACCACCACCCCCATGAGATTTCACACACCAGTCACGTGTCATTATCCGAAGAAGAGAGTCATCATTCGAGTTTCTCACTGGACGGTCCCTTGTCGAAGCGTTGCACCAAAATTATTTGAATCATTTGCTAAAGTGAAGAAATATGAGTTTGCGAAGGTGATATCGAAAAGTAGCAGTGATAAGTGTTATTCGCGGAAGATTACACATGAATTCAGTGGACGAAGGAGTATTAGCGTAAGTCACTAGCGGCAGTTGAAGGAACTTATTACCATCCGAACAGTTACGAAAAGGCTACAGTGGATATTTATAACCAGAAAGATTAATCCGAAAAAGCAGTGCAACAACTATAAACTTCAGTCAGAAATGGATATACATTTAAGTGTTAACACGAGCAAGGTTGTGTCTAAGAATTATTAGCAAGCGTGTTGCATGCAAAAAATCAGTTAACGAAATGATACCTGTATGTACTATTACCCTTTTGAAGAAATATTTTTATACTTAAATTTGATGAACTTTAATATTCATAGAGACAGATTTTCGCTGTAGGTAATACGTTAAATTAGCAATGAAGTGTGTTCTCTCTTTATAAACATTCCGTAAATATCTCCCATAGCCGCAAAATTAAACTATAAAAGAGGTAAAGCAGGTTACAAACATTACGACGGTACAACCCTACTAGAACGCACATGTTTTTCTCTTTGCCAAGGTAGGAGCAGAATACTGCTAAATAAAAGCACGCAGCTCGCAGAATACAAAATATGACGACGGATTTTTCTGCCCCAAAGGCAGCCTAGGACAGTAACGAAACTTTTACGTGCTCGAGCGCACATAGAACTTGTTTCTGTTTTTATTTTGGTAGTAGGAGGGGTATTCAATAAGTAATGCAACACAGCTTTTGCTCGGCCAAATCCAGTTGAAAAAATGCGGAATCTGTTGCGGGACGTCGTGGAATATTCCCGCTTCAGCCCCTACAGTTTCATTAAGTTCCGATAGGGTATGGCTATAAATTTAATGTAGCCTTCAAAATGGCTTCTGTACGGAGGTCCGTTCAGAGCAGGGAGCAGCCATTGAGTTTCTTTTGCAGAATGTCTACAGAGACCTGTCAGTGAACAAAAACACGGTGAGTCGTTGGATGAGGCGTGTCATCACCTCATCAAGATAGCGCAAATCTACCTTATCTTCCGTGTGTTAACTGGACACTCACAGCTATGACGCCTTCATTGTTGGAACGTACGGACACTCTCATTCGAATTAATCGACAATCAAACACTTCACTAGTCAACTGGATGTCTCTGTTGATAGAGCTAGCACACTGGCCCCTGGTAGGGGTACTCAAAGTTGTGTGCCCACTGAGTTCCTCGTCGCCTAACAGAAGATGGTAAAGTGGAAGTGAGCCAATCACAGGGCTCTAGAGGTAGTAAATCTCCTCCCCCACACGATAGCACAAACACATGTCGAATCAGGGCAGGAGTCAAGAAACCTGCATCTCTGAAGAAAAAGAACTGCCAATTACTGGCTTTTATAAATTTTTACAGAGGGGGAAGAGACAATGTTCTCAGAATTCATGTCGCTTCCCATGGCAACAAGCAAACAGGTACACTCTTACAGTTCTCTATATGCATCGATGTGCCTTGGAACTTGTTAATCCTGCAGGTAGCTATGAGGTGTAATAAAGATTCTATCTCGAAACGTTTCTCAGACACAGGATTTTTCCTATACAACCAAGGCGGTGGGGTGGTGGGGGGGATTGGGGGGCAGTGGTTCAATGGCCTTTTTGCATGATTGGTGAACACAAAAACCTGTGAAATTTTAATACACGTGGCTCTGCACACAATGCTCAGTTTATGACTCCACTGTGTAGCCTTGTTCCTTTAAGCCGTCACTCCAGTCCAGACCTTATGCTGCCACCACGGCAGGTATCGTGGCATTGTTCTGCTAGAGATCTGTCTCGACAAGGGGCTGCCCTGTCATCCCTGTATGGATACGAGCCTGTCCTGCAATATTTACTAAGGGATGGGTTCGCCACCAAATGCTTTCAACTCCCAACGTGCCGTTTCTATGAACTAAGAACCATAAAAATACCTACAAGGCTCCATCAGTGTCTGCTCACGCTGTTAACAATATAGAGTATCGCTCAAGGTGCGTCAGGTTGTAATAAAATCTTTAATAAGTTTCCGTATGTGGAAAACCGGCGAGAGACTAATTTGTCCTTTCTCAGAATCGATCACTAAACAACTCGTCTCCCCACCCATTAACCTATTTTTCTGCTAATTGATCTATCACTCCATCAGGACGCATATTGTTATGCTAATTGATTTATGATCCCTATGGGCTTGTTTTATGACCCCTGGGGATTATCCGTTCTTCAGAACCAACCAACCCCCTAACAACTTCTTCCCCCTCCTCTTCCCCAACCCATCTGGGAAAAGGGACACTTGTTCATTTCTGTACCACTTGTCTCCCTCCTGCGAAATCTCCCACAATTTCTCTCCCCCTCCCTCCTCCCAGTTGGAAAATTTTTGTGCAAGTGCTCAACTGGATGTGGAGGGATTGAGTAAGTTAGTGCACAAGGCCACCACCAGAGGACATCTCAAGCCTCAACCATCGTCCCCTCCATCCCCACACCTCCCAAAAGGAGTTGGTGGGAAAAAGGCACAGTCTGCGCTGGAGAGAAGGGCTCTCACAATACAATTTGAAATCAAAGTTAATAATGAAAATATATTGTTTAATTCAGTTATCACATTTTTTATTTGATCACTTGGTGGGAGACAGGGCTCCTCAAACTGTGTAGAGCTCGTTTCTGCGACCCCCATGGCCCAACTTTCCATGATCTAATAACCGTAAGCGCTGAGAAATGGAATGAAGCGTGGTATATTAGCCACCGTTTTGGATAGTCTGTGAGTGCGTCAATCGTTCTGGCCCTGTCACATAAGTCATAATCCACACAGTGCCCTAATTACATACCACGATTCTTAATACCGCCATACACGTACCAAATGTCAGCCTCCTTTGAGCTCATGGCCCAAAAGAAAACAAAAAGTCTGATGTCGGTATCCCTTTGACATTTGGTACAACCAACCCTCTCTCTCAAGAGGCTACTTCCTTTTTGTGTGTGAACCTATGTCTCCAAATACGCAGATGGAGGTTTCCCTCTGTCTTCGGAATACTGTGTTCCTATTGGCTAATTCTGGGACAAAGGCAGAACTCGTCAGAGGTTAAGCTGCAGCTTGGAGTCGGCCACTGGCCGGAGACTCAGCGAGACAAGTAGGTGTTGCTTAGATATACAGTTCTAAATGCAAGACCTCCCCAAATATAGGCTATTCCCAGTTAAAAAATTCAACTTTATTCAATCCGAGACAGGGGTTTTGTTGTCCATACACCTCGAGTTTCTCACGCAAAATGTAGATTCCTCTCTTTTATACGAGTAATTTTAAAGACATCGCTAAAATACCGTTACTTGTAGAGAAAATCCTGTACAACAATAGGGCACGTGGTATATTTCCTGTAAGTATTCGCTCATCAGGTAAAACGATATCTGTTCTTATCGGCTTAGTATCTGCTACGTCCTGCTTCACAAGAATAGAATATTAAACTCATTTTTTCCTCATGGCGGAGTGCTGAGAGCATGCCCTTCCTCTGCCAAAGGATGCCTCCTTACTTTAGAACTTTCTTAAAGTAACAAAATGATTGTCACGTTCGAAGTCTCTTAAGATGGCAGCACAGAGGAGTTGTAAATATCAGGTTTGTTCAACTATTACTTTATATAAATTCTGCTATATAGTTTATTTTAGCACGATGGTCATCCTTCCCAGTGTAGGTGAGAGACCGAAATTTCTCTAAAAGAGCAGACCGCAACAAAAATCTCCTAATTACGGCTCCGCCTCGGGTATATATCCATCGTACTCTTGCCCTAGTTTCCACCCACATAGTAGTACATCACTGACATCAAATTGATTGACTAAGCAATTAAACTGATTCATAAGAGCCCCTTT
Source organism: Schistocerca gregaria (assembly GCF_023897955.1). Lineage (NCBI taxonomy): Eukaryota > Metazoa > Arthropoda > Insecta > Orthoptera > Acrididae > Schistocerca > Schistocerca gregaria. Next base: position 425,685,823 of record NC_064923.1, read on the forward strand.
AGATGGTGAGTAATTTTTATCCAGCAGTCGGATTACTTCGCCAGGTATATCTAACAGGAATTCCTGGAGGAAGGACAATTTTCTTTTCGACTTTTGATAAAAGTTACAGAACTGACACTTGAAGCTGACTGCAGTATGGTTCTACTGCCGCCAACAAACATTTTGCGTAAGGACCACGATGGTAAAAGACAAGGATTTAACAGTCGTATAGAGGCTTATAGACAGTCTTATTCTCTTGCTCTGTTTGAGAGTGACATGAAAGGAAATGTAGAGGGTACCCTCAGTCACAAACCATACTGTGGCCTGCGAAATAAGCATATTGATGTAAATGTGAATTTAGTCTGTCAATTAAGATATCACTCCATCCATTTACAGACACACAAAACTCTCAGAGGAAAGTTATCTGTTACTTATTGGGAAAAGAAGTCGGGACTAATGCTGCTGATTCTCGATCGGTAAAAATCTTCATATTAGCTCCTAATTTTCTCATTGCAATCCTCTCACGAGGCGAATGTGTGAGGTTGTAATATGCTTGCCCACAACACTTACAGGAAGTGGTACAGAGCTCACTTCTCAACTCCCCCCGCGTCACTTACCTGCCGTATTCTAACGTGTCTTCTAGTCTTCGACGTATAGCATTTGGATGCATGTGACAGCATCGAATGAGATAAGACCGCTGCCATGTCACAGACCCCTGCTAATTCTCTCGCAATCGCTTCACATTCCGACAGCACTGCTCAATTAGTTAGAAGGTTGTCTCATACCCCATCTATCACTGACTAGGAGAGAGCTGTCACAACGAGAAAAATAGCACACTAAAGTACAGGAGGAAATTCACAATCATGCATAGTATGCACGCACTGAACACAGAAATTCAGAAGCATAAAACCTACATGTCATCGATATAGAATGATGGTATATAACAATCCCCCCCCCCCCCCCCCCCCCCATGTAATTTCCTAATTCCCTTTACTCCTATGACTATCACGCTGAAAATAGGACACTGTACTGGCATCAGAGGTTTCATTGAAAACACACAGCCTCTCTCTCTCTCTCTCTCTCTCTCTCTCTCTCTCTCTCTCTCTCTCTCATCGTTGTAAAATAAAATCCAATGGAGTAAGCAAAACTTCGGTACTGTCACCTGGTAGAGAACTCGATAAAATTTTGCCACCACCCTCTCTTCCGATAATCGGAAACTAGTACCGACTGCGTGTTGTCATCGAGCATATGTGGTGGTCTCATTAAATAAACACATATTGGTTCACTGGAGCAGGTCGTCAGTGATCGAAGTCGCTTCCATGGATCTGTATAAAGTTTTCTCGCCTGCATTGTAGGAACACCATGTCCCACAGACTTGGATGCTTTCCTAAAGAAGAGAATTACCTGTCTCGAGACTGACATGGATTGCGTTAAAGAATGATAGTACACTCCTGGAAATGGAAAAAAGAACACATTGACACTGGTGTGTCAGACCCACCATACTTTCTCCGGACACTGCGAGAGGGCTGTACAAGCAATGATCACACGCACGGCACAGCGGACACACCAGGAACCGCGGTGTTGGCCGTCGAATGGCGCTAGCTGCGCAACATTTGTGCACCGCCGCCGTCAGTGTCAGTCAGTTTGCCATGGCATACGGAGCTCCATCGCAGTCTTTAACACTGGTAGCATGCCGCGACAGCGTGGACGTGAACCGTATGTGCAGTTGACGGACTTTGAGCGAGGGCGTATAGTGGGCATACGGGAGGCCGGGTGGACGTACCGCCGAATTTCTCAACACGTGGGGCGTGAGGTCTCCACAGTACATCGATGTTGTCGCCAGTGGTCGGCGGAAGGTGCACGTGCCCGTCGACCTGGGACCGGACCGCAGCGACGCACGGATGCACGCCAAGACCGTAGGATCCTACGCAGTGCCGTAGGGGACCGCACCGCCACTTCCCAGCAAATTAGAGACACTGTTGCTCCTGGGGTATCGGCGAGGACCATTCGCAACCGTCTCCATGAAGCTGGGCTACGGTCCCGCGCCGTTAGGCCGTCTTCCGCTCACGCCCCAACATCGTGCAGCCCGCCTCCAGTGGTGTCGCGACAGGCGTGAATGGAGGGACGAATGGAGACGTGTCGTCTTCAGCGATGAGAGTCGCTTCTGCCTTGGTGCCAATGATGGTCGTATGCGTGATTGTCGCCGTGCAGGTGAGCGCCACAATCAGGACTGCATACGACCGAGGCACACAGGGCCAACACCCGGCATCATGGTGTGTGGAGCGATCTCCTACACATGCCGTACACCTCTGGTGATCGTCGAGGGGACACTGAATAGTGCACGGTACATCCAAACCGTCATCGAACCCATCGTTTTACCATTCCTAGACCGGCAAGGGAACTTGCTGTTCCAACAGGACAATGCACGTCCGCATGTATCCCGTGCCACCCAACGTGCTCTAGAAGGTGTAAGTCAACTACCCTGGCCAGCAAGATCTCCGGATCTGTTCCCCATTGTGCATGTTTGGGACTGGATGAAGCGTCGTCTCACGCGGTCTGCACGTCCAGCACGTACGCTGGTCCAACTGAGGCGCCAGGTGGAAATGGCATGGCAAGCCGTTCCACAGGACTACATCCAGTATTTCTACGATTGTCTCCATGGGAGAATAGCAGCCTGCATTGCTGCGAAAGGTAGATATACACTGTACTAGTGCCGACATTGTGCATGCTCTGTTGCCTGTGTCTATGTGCCTGTGGTTCTGTCAGTGTGATCATGTGATGTATCTGACCCCAGGAATGTGTCAATAAAGTTTCCGCTTCCTGGGACAATGAATTCACGGTGTTCTTATTTCAATTTCCAGGAGTGTATATGGGTGGAGTAATCAGTTGAGAGGGGTTGCAACGAGGTGGGATTTAATGGTACACTATTGATGAATTTGAGAGAGAGAGGGAGATGCCGTGATGGGCCATGTATCGCACATTTATTAATTTCTTTCTGTTGTTTTCTCGGCCTGTGTCAGTTGTGCGTTATAGCCTGTGTTGGACTTGTATGCAAATGCATGTTCCGTATATGACTGAGAGCGCTATGTACCGACAATCACTAACAGAAACTTCGCATATCACAGTCGGAAGAGGACTCCCAACGTATGTGTTGTGAATCACGTCCACTAAACCGATGGAGACAGTTTTTCGGGAAGGTTTGGGTAAGGAACCTAGGAACACTTGCTAGATGAATAGAGAGACCTATTTCACCACTGGTATCTAGAAGAACGAAAATGTATGCAAAGTGTACCGTTTCCCTGCCAGATTTTGGACATAAAACGAGTCTTCAGTTCAATAACAGCAGTGAGTTTAACTCAAGGGACAGGTTTTTGTGAAGAGTGCCATCTCTGTGTAAACATATTTTGCTTGAAATATGTTGTGTGTGGAAGATACTGTGTTCTGTTCGTGGAGTTAGTGCCCCAGGGTACGTAATTTTGACTTGCAAAGCAAATGTGGGTGAGGTGTTGGAAACATATTTCCTGAATCCCACAAGACTAATATATCAGAGATCACACACCCTAAACATTATAGCGTGTTTAAGTGCAGAACAATGTAGCCATAGAAGTGTGTGTTCGTGTTTTCCGAGAATTTCTATCTTTCCAGTGCCTCCTCGGAATGGAATCCAAATAATACTGAAGTGATAGCAGAAGTGATTTACGTAAAATTTTTCAAGCTCTTTCTGTCTGGAGCTACATAAATCATATGTTTCTTCTTCTTCTTAATCACCAGCTATATCACCACATTATTCTTAAATGCCTCAGGCTCATATCTACTATACAACAATAAGGAGTGCTAACTTCTTCAGCAAGCGTGCATGTAGAGAGATCATGTGTAATTTGATGAGTGACGTGAGTAGGATTGGTACAGAACAGTCTTCACGAATGGCAGTTACGGTATTGGAATGACAATATCGGTCTATGTCACTAATATGAGTTGGCTGTACCAGTTCGAAACACGTATTATGGTCTTTGCAAAAACAAAACATCGAAGTGTATCGATTCCTTGATTCTGAGCTCTTTCTGTTCCTTCTCGAGACGTCGAATGTAGCGTGTATAGTAATTATGTGTCACAAAGTATTCTTACATTCGTAGGAGACTTCTTATCGTCAGTACCAAATTAAATCGGAGACAGTTTTTCGGGAAGGTTTGGGTAAGGAACCTAGGAACACTTGCTAGATGAATAGAGAGACCATCTAGAGTTTTGATCAGGATCGAAGAATGTTGGAGTATTTTGTGACTTCCATCCACATAGGGAGAGATATGTAATCGAAATAAAATCTTTCCGAATTTATAAAGTGTTTCGGCTAACGAACGTGGTTTTAGCGTCTCATCTCTGCTGATGGTTGTATCCTACATTATAAAACAGTATTTGTGTCACGTGATGTCGGCAGTGTAACCGATGTTCACGATATGTCCCCATGTATACAACACTCGCAATGTAGTGTATAGGGTTGGCTTAGCTGCAATACATGGACTGAGAATCATCCTGCAATGTGCTTGGCTGATATAGTTATCAAATGAACATGTTAAGGTGTTTTGTTGGCATGGCAAGTCATCTAGAGCAGTGATTTGGAACTCGACAAATTGAGTAAGTTGTGAAACTTCCTGGCAGATTAAAACTGTGTGCCCGACCGAGACTCGAACTCGGGACCTTTGCCTTTCGCGGGCAAGTGCTCTACCATCTGTGCTACCGAAGCACGACTCACTTCTGGTACTCACAGCCTTACTTCTGCCAGTACCTCGTCTCCTACCTTCCAAACTTTACAGAAGCTCTCCTGCGAACCTTGCAGAACTAACACTCCTGAAAGAAAGGATATTGCGGAGACATGGCTTAGGCACAGCCTGGGGGATGTTTCCAGAAAGAGAGTTCTGCAAAGTTCGCAGGAGAGCTTCTGTAAAGTTTGGAAGGTAGGAGACGAGGTACTGGCAGAAGTAAGGTTGTGAGTACCGCACGTGAGTCGTGCTTCGGTAGCTCAGATGGTAGAGCACTTGCCCGCGAAAGGCAAAGGTCCCTAGTTCGAGTCTCGGTCGGGCACACAGTTTTAATCTGCCAGGAAGTTTAATATCAGCGCACACTCCGCTGCAGAGTGAAAATCTCATTCTGAGTAAGTTGTGTTTAAAGTTAAGTATCTGCGCTAGCTGAATATAAATGCGGAAAAAACAAGTCCGAAAACAGTTTATTGTACTCAGCAAAACGAAACAATAACACAATATCGAAAAGAACTATCGACTCGACCCCAATAGCGGATCGACACAGACACAAAATAACAAATAATAATAATAGTATTAATAATAATAATAATAATATTACCAATAAAAGACCCGTCTCTTCGCGTTCAGCAAAGACAAACAGTTCTACAACGTCAAGAGGTTCGCCGACTATACCAAGAGATCGGCCATCTAGAAGAGGCGTGTGGCAGTGGCTGGCGGTGCAGCAGCTCTGCATCCTTCTGAGAGGTGCGTCGAGCCGCCTTTTGCCGCCAGTGCGCCGCCTTATAAAGCCCGTTGGCTGATGTCCGTGCCAGAACAATTTGCGACCACGTGCCTGGCGTAGCAAAGCAGTTCTCAGGCTAGCTGTGACCTCTGGTGAAGTTGTTCTGCAGGCTCCACGAACGGGTAGCGGTCCCAGGCGGCCGTTGGTGGAGACCTAGTGGTGTGTTGTGTTGTGGCCGCCGGTAAGTCTTTGTTTTGACAACACAGACGACGTAGGTTTTCCTGGTAAATATATACCCTTTGATGCTGGTATCCCGTGACGGCTGAACGAAAAGTGGGATGCCGATGTAGTAGGCGCTACGATGTCCGAAGTGTGCAGCCACAGCATAAATTACGGAAAACCTGATGAAATTACGAAAATTGATGGAAACTCGTAAAACTGAGGCAAATGCAACAAAAATGTGTACGAGTGAGGGTAATTACATACTCGTCTCGGTGTACGGAAATGATTCCATTCCTCTACTAGTGCGATTGAAAACTGATGGTACTTACTGTCCTTTGTTCTACATGAATTTGTGAATTATAAACCATAGAAATAAAAGACGCAGTGATCAAAGATTCGTTCATGATGACGACATAGGACACCGAAACAGTGATCATGCACATGGACGCCGGCCCTAGTGGCCGTGCGCTTCTAGGCACTACGGTCTGGAGCCGAGCGACCGCTACGGTCGCAGGTTCGAATCCTGCCTCGGGCATGGGTGTGTGTGATGTGCTTAGGTTAGTTAGCTTTAGTTATTTCTAAGTTCTAGCCCACTGATGACCTTAGAAGTTAAGTGCATAGTGCTCAGAGCCATTTGAACCATTTTGCAAATGGATGGAGTATACACTGCCAGTATGAGGAATCAGTGCTCTTGGTCTCTTCTTGCATTTACAAGTATATTTTTACTCCACAGGCTATCGTCCCGTGTGTGATAGAGGGTACTCTGTACCACTACTAGTCAATTCCTTTCATTTTCCCTCGGAAATAGAGCAAGGGAAAACGACTTTATACGGGCCCTAATTTCTCGTATCTTATCTTCGTGGCCCTTAAGCGAATTGTGTTGGTGGTAGTAGAAATTTTTTTGCAGTCAGCTTCATAAGTCGACTCTTTAAACTTAATCAATACTGTTTCCATGAAAAGAACTTCGTCTTCCCACCAGTGATGCCCATTTGAGTTACCTGGCGAGTGTATTCCGACTGAACAATAAAAATTACCAACCAAACGGACTCTCATGGTCAGTTTAATTATTTATTTAATCAATTTGATGTCAGTGACATGCCACTGGGTGCGTGGAAGCGAGGGGTAGAGTACGATGGATATGATTTTCGAGGTGGAGCGGTAATTATGCGCTTTTCTCTTCCGGCCTGGTTCTTTAGTGAAATTTCAATTCCCCACCTACACAGAGTGAGACGACCAACCTAATAACATAAACTATATTACAGAATTTATAAAGCGATAGAAGTGCAGACCTGATATTTACAACTCCTCTGTACTGATACAGTACATTAGGAGACTTCTTAAATGACAATGCATTTTATTACTTTAAGAGAGTTCGAAAGTAAGAAGGCGCCATATGACAGAGGACAAGCATGCCCTTAGCACTCCATTCAGTAGCAAAATAGAGTTTACTACTCTATTCTTGTGATGCAGGACGTAGCAGACACAAAGCTTGTAAGAACTGATATCCTCTTACCTGATGAGTGAATACTTAAAGGAAATATACCACATGCCATAATGTTGTATGAGATTTTCACAACAAGTAACGATAGTTTAGCGATGTGAAAACACATATATGCTCCAATTTCTTCTGTCTTCAAGGTAACTCGTGTAAAAGGGAGAAATTGGAGGTGTACGGACGGCAGCATTACTGTCTCGGATTGGGTAAAGTGCGTTTTTTAAACTGGAGCGAGTCTCTATTGCTAGTGGACTTGACGTAAGAACTGTACATCCAAGCCACAACTACTTAACTAGCAGTGACTGCAGCGATTGGCCGACAGGGAGCCGCGGCTTAGCGTGTGACGACCAGTTAGTTACAAAAAATGCTTTGCTGTTTGGTTCTTGCCCATACCAGCAGGGACAACTCATTGTGGCAGCACCCTCCCAAAGGCTGCAAAGCGACATAGCCAGCATATTGGATGAGCGGTTACAGAAGCAGACGTGTGTGTTGGATGAGAAGATTCAATGTGGTAAGCGTTTGTGCTGGATGATTATTCTTCCTATTTAAATTGATCGGCTTGGCGGTCAGTGTGACAGTCTATCTGGCATCTAAGCATCTGGTATGACTGGAGGTGTGCATGCAAGAGCCGGCATTACGGATGTGTTTGTGAGTTCTCATGATCGGAGCGCATGCGATGACACAGTGTCGTGGCTGGCTAGGCTGCGGCTCTTCACCATTTGTGGTTCACGATACGTGATCGGAAGGTTTGTTCATCAGATACGTATGGTATGTCATAAGCTCGTGGTGCAGGAGGGTGCTTGTGTCCTCACATATCGCTGAATACAATACCTGGGATATATTCAACACCACGATCTACACTGAAGAGCCAAAGAAACTGGTACACCTGCCTAATATCGTGTAGGGGCCCTGCGAGCACGCACCGGTCCCGTAACACGACGCGGCATGGACTTGACTAGCGTCTAAAGTAGTGATGGACGAAATAGGCGTCACGAATGCTGCAGGACTGTCCATAAATCCGTAAGAGTACGAGGGAGTGGAGGTCTCTTCTGAACAGCACGTTACAAGTCCTACTGACACCAGAAGATTACTGGCAGAAGATCGACACGATACTGCAAGATCCAGCATACAAAAAAGTGGAGAAGACGCAACTGCTTCTGTTACGAGCAAGACCATCGATCTCCTCAACAGCTCAGGACTTGACAGAAACACCACCAGGAAGCTTCACCTCCTGTCACAGGCTCCACCGCGACTGTATGGCCTCCCGAAGATCCATAAGGAGGATGTCCCACCACGTCCTATATTGAACACCATAAATTCTCCGAATTATGGTGTAGCGATGCCCCTAGCACAGCTGTTAAAACCACTCGTGGGTCACTGCTCTCACCATGTCAAAAACTGGACCGAATTTGTTAAGGTACTCCAAGAGTTACACCTGGACGAGAAGGATCTACTAGTTAGCTTTGATGGCACTTCTCTTTTCACCTAGTGCAGTTGTATGATTCCTTAGCTCTACTCGAAGATCACTTCGATGAGGACACACTCAGACTATTTCGTCTCGCGTTAACCACAACGTACTTCAAATGTGGTGGAAAATTTTATTAACAAACAGGTGGTCTTGCCATGGGTATCCCCTGGCACCAGGTATTGCCAACTTGTACATGGAGCACTTTGAAGATGCGACACTGAACACTGCCCGCCATAAACCAAAGGTGTTTCACAGATACGTAGACGACATTTTTGTAGTGTGGCCCCATGGCAAGGAAAAAGCCATCTCAATGGCATACATGACAGCATCAAATTCACCATGGACGTAGAAGAGAATGGCTGCCTTCCCTTCTTGAATATTTTGATCAAGAAAAATCCGGACAGTACGTTGGGACACTCTGTCTACAGGAAGAAGACGGACACGGACTTATATCAGAATGCTCGGAGCTGCCACCTTCCAGTACAACGTAACTCAGTATTGAACACCTTAGTACAAAGAGCCAGGAAGATCTGTGACAGCGAGAGTTTGCCGCGTGAGTTAGCACATCTGCTGGAAACCTCCCGTAAGAATGGCTACACGGAGACACAAATAAGGCACGTCTTGCGTACAGACAAGAGGCGGGAGGAGAAAACAGAAGAAGACGAAGCGAAACGTATGGCGTTTCTGCCGTTTGCTGGACCGCCAACAGCCAATACCGCAAGAATGTTAAAGAAGCACGAAATAACGAACATCTTTTGCTCACCGAAAAAAGTCAGAGATGTACTTTGCTCAACCAAAGACCAACTGGGGCTGCCGACGCCGGGCATTTACAGTATTGAGTGCGAATGTGGAATGGAATATATCGGGCAGACACAACGATGTATCTCGCAGCGCTGTACTAAACACATCAGGAACGTACGACTAGGACAGATCAACAAGCCCGCGGTATCAGAACATAGCATTATCGAGAGACACACCTTCGGATTCGAAAAACCGAAGAAGATGTGCCGCCCCAATGGTTTCTAGGACTCGATCTTCAAAGAGGCAGTGGAAATACGTTTGCACAACAATTTAGTAAACAGGGATGGCGGTTTTCAGCTCAGTGCAGCGTGGAGTCCCACAATTGACACAATTCGTCAGGATCGCTCCGATCTGAGAGCAGTGGCGTCCGCAGACAGATTGGATAGCCGCCGGGTCTCGACCGCGGCCCACACCGCCCCACGCCCCCTCACCACTACCGACGCGGTATCCCCTTCCGGAGGAAATTGCTTGATCGGCCTACAGTAGCGGACGACGGCCAAGCAGCTGTATACATATGGAGAACACAGCATCCCGACACTTCGCCAGAAGATGATGGGTTCGAAAATCATTGAAACCTTTCGACGAGACGACACCATCATTCGGCCGATAACTCGAGAAGAATTCATCAGTTACTGCTATTATTTTTACTATTATTTTCTAGCTTTCGTATTATGGTCCTATGGTTGCAGTTCAGTCACGATGAGTTTCAAAAAAATGGCTCTGAGCACTATGGGACTCAACTGCTGTGGTCATCAGTCCCCTAGAACTTAGAACTACTTAAACCTAATTAACCTAAGGACATCACACACATCCATGCCCGAGGCAGGATTCGAACCTGCGACCGTAGCAGTCGCACGGTTCCGGACTGCGCGCCTAGAACCGCGAGACCACCGCGGCCGGCCGATGAGTTTCACTACTTGTATTAAGTAGCATCTTGTTATGATAGTATCAATAAGATGGACTCAAATGAGGTTAATTAACTGGCGAGGACTCAGTATTTCGATCGACTCAGCAGTTAGCCGACATAATTAAATAAAATATGGTCGCCAGATTAATGTTATTCAACGATTGCTCTGGAAGAGTTGTAGTTCCATCGAAATAGAAATTACCTCGAATAAAAGGTGTTGGTTCGATCCTACTACAAGGACTGGACAATAATATTGCGACCATGTATAGATTCCATAGCTTTAGGATGGTTAGGGACAGTAGCATACAATCGATTGTTTGGCTGGCCATTCAAAAAAGAAATGTCTAGAGATTTAGGATTTCTGGCATAAACAACATTTATTGTTGATGCATTTGAAGCTAGAATGATATAAACGCACAGAAACTCGATGGCTGTGGCTTAAATAAGAATAAAAACAGCGGAAAAGTTTTCCTATGTGCAGATACTTCATCTGATTCAGCGAAGTGGTCCCAATGGTGCGGGGTCCCGGGGTCAGAAGCGTAGCCACAGCCGCACGACGCATTTCGTCTCGCACCCTGTCGGAAACCTATGGCCTTTCTTAGTTGGATGGTGCACTGGCTCCTTGTAGGCAGCCTGCGATTCAGGATGGTGCCGTAGGAACGCTATTCCCACAGCAGTAACACAAGACCTTCCAGCTGTTAATGTTTTTTGGTAAGGTCTATTACGTGTTTGGACTGAGGTTGAAAATATTACTCTCCCACAAATTTGGGCGTAGCGACCTCTCTCTCTCTCTTCCTGTCGCAAGAAGAGGTCATTGTACGTGAGGCAGTCAAATGAAAACCGAAGGCCTGCGACAACTGGCCGTGGAATGGTTCCTTTCAAAAGTAATCACCACACGTATTAAAAGTACTTATGCCAATGGGAGATGAGACTATCAGTTCCTGTTTCGTAGAACGCGGTTGGCGCCTAACGGATCCAGAACCACTTTCACTCTTCCACTTCCTTGTCTTACTGAAGCCGACGATCACGCATAAGGTAAATAATGTAAAAATAACACCGTGAATGATCCAAGAAGTACAGAGGATGTTGCAGTGTTTTCCAACCAAATCGCGGACGCGTAGCAGTCGGTGATTCTGTCTGAGGGCATTCCGACAGTCTGACGAAAAACAGGGTTGCGAACAGTGCGTCTTCTTCGATTGCATGGGCGCTCTGCTCGTCGTGTTCTTCGGGCATGGAATCACAATCAGTGCACAACGGTATGAAGACATTTTGCAGGAACTAAGACGTGCCATGAAGTCAATACAGCCAGGAATGACGTCGGACAGATTCATTCTTCTGCACGACAAGGCTCGCCAGCACATTACCAACGGACGGAGGCTGCGGTTAGGTGATTTCGTTGGTAAACACTGCAACATCATCTCTATTGGTTGGATCATTCACCGCATGATTTTTACATCTTTTGTGACCTGAAGAACGATTTGCATGGACGTCGGCTTCAGTCGCATGAGAAAGTGCAACAGTATGTGCGCTTGTGGATCCGTCAACGGCGACCACGATCTACTACACAGGAACTGAATGTCGTAGCACGTGTAGTGAATCCTTTTCTGTGGAATAATATATGGTCCCATTATGGTGGGTGTTTGGTATTCATTCTACTGTCCCTTGTACGACATTATCCCCACCGGAGGACAGTGATCCACTGTACTTTATGCCGTTTCCCCGTTACCTCCCTTGTTCACGTGACTGCTTTAAAAAAGACCATCAAAACAATAAATGCATAACACTGTCTCAGTATCATACATCCAGCGGTACGGGTTTGAATCAAAGTTTACATATCAGTTGTTGTTGTTGTGGTCTTCAGTACTAAGACTGGTTTGATACAGCTCTCCATGAAACTCTATCGTGTGCAAGCTGCTTCATCTCCCAGTACGTACCGCAGCCTACATCCTTCTGAATCTGCTTAGGGTATTCATCTCTTGGTCTCCCTCTACGATTTTCACCCTCCACACTACCCTCCAATACTAAATTTGTGATCCCTTGATGCCTCAGAATGAGTCCTACCGACCGATCCCTTTTCTAGTCAAGTTGTGCCACAAACTTCTCCTCAGTTCTATTCAATACCTCCACATTAACTATGTGATCTACGCATCTAATCTTCTGCATTCTTCTGTAGCACCACATTTTGAAAGCTTCTATTCTCTTCTTGTCCAAACCATTTATCGTCCATGTTTCACTTACATACCTGGCCACACTCCATACAAATACTTTCAGAAAAGACTTCCTGACGCTTAAATCTATACTTGATGTTAACAAATTTCTCTTCTTCAGAAACGCTTTCCTTGCTATTGCCAGCCTACATTTGGCACAATTTGTGAAGGGACTTATCGGCCTAAAATTTTATGTACATTTGTAAGTAAGCTGTTTAGGTTTTTTTTATTGGTAACGCCACGTAGCGCTCCGTATGAAAATCACTAGCTGTGCTGTGTGCAGTCCGTGGCTGGTTTGCATTGTTGTTTGCTGTTGTAGTGTTGGGCAGGTGGATGTTAACAGCGCGTAGCGTTGCGCAGTTGGAGGTGAGCCGCCAGCAGTGGTGGATGTGGGGAGAGAAATGGCGGAGTTTTGAGATCGGATTATCTGGGCGTGTGTCCATCAGAGACAGTGAATTTGTAAGACTGGATATCATGAACTGATATATAATGACTTCGGCACACTATTAAGGTAAATACATTGTTTGGTCTTTATCAAAATCTTTCATTTGCTAACTGCGCCTATCAGTAGTTAGTCCCTTCAGTCGTTAGAATCTTTTATTTAGCTGGCAGTATTGGCGCTCGCTGTGTTGCAGTAGTTCGAGTAACCAAGATTTTTGTGAGGTAATAATTCATGAAAGGTATAGGTTATAGTTAGTCAGGGCTATTCTTTTGTAGGGATTACTGAAAGTCAGGTTGCGTTGCGCTAAAAATATTGTGTGTCACTTTAGTGAATGTCTGAGTACGTTAAGTTTTGCTCAGCTGTTTGAAAATCAAATAACGTAGGTGTTTATCAGCACAGTAATTCATTAATTTTTCTAAGGGGACGTTACACATTGTACACATACATACATTAATTAATTTGTCGACTTACGATTAAGTTTCAAAAGAGTATGACGGATGTAACACACAGTGACGAATTTCATTAGGATTTGGTGCTTTGCATTTACTGCTAAATGGCAGATTTCAGGTTTTTATTTGTCGTATAGCCGTAAGAGAATTGGAGAGTGAATTAAACTCTGAGCAGTAATAGGCTTTTGTGTAGGGAACAAAAGAATGGAAGACGGCCATAAAGCCGAGGAAACGCGGAGGCCTGACGTAAGCGATTAGCTAGCTAGAGGGGAGGAAGGCGCTAAAGTACAGCTTGTCGCGGCGCCGCCGCTCTTCCCACAAATTGTTCACAGTTTGGCGGCAGATGGGAAGAAAAGTTCTTGGCCGAAAATTAAATCCGCGCGAGGGGCCAGTGGGGGATGGGTTCTGGGCCGCGTGGGGCAGGCAGGCAGCAGGACATGACCGAGCTCCCCACGCCCTCAAACCCCTCCCCCACCCCACAAGTTTTCTTCAGGAGGACGGAGTGCGAGGGGGCGGAGAATGACAGGAGGAGTGGGGGGACAGCAGCCTGCCGGCGAGCCACACCATCACCCCACCCGCGTCTCTTCCTCAGTGTCTGCCGCGCAGTTGGGAGCGCCCATCCACCCACACGGGCGACGGCCGGGGCGCCATCAGAAATGATGGTTACTGCGGCGTTTACGCGGAAACTTTGTTAATTTGTTGGACGCTGGCTGCGTTTTCCGTCCCCGCACCTCTGGCCCCTCCAGCTGCCGCCGCGCCGGCTCGCGAGGGTTTTCTAATGAGGACGCCACGCTCTGCTGCTCTGGCGAGACACGCTCGCCGGGTTGCAGGTCCCTCCCGCCTCTACCTGCTGCGCTTCCGGGTGCTCCACAGGGAGCTGCCGCACAATTGAGCTCTTAGTCGTGTCTGTCCCTACAGTGAAAGTTGTTACCATTTGGCAGCTTGAGCGTTACTAGCGTCCCAGGTAGTGAGAAGGCTCACCGTCCCTTAACATCATATTCAAGGTAAAAAATGTCGTATATAAACAGAGTGTATAGTCTGTCTGTGAACTCAAGAACGAGCAGCGCTTTTAGTGGGGGGAGTGGCCTTTCCCGGAAGAACGCAGCCACCGGCCTACTGGGGCGAATGCCAGACATTTGCCACCACGGACATTTGCCACGCTGGACATTTGCCACACCAGCCCCTTCGCCAGGTAGCTATCCCTCAGTTAAGGGACGCCCTTCCCCGTACTTCTGTCCGCTTTCAAACCGTCGTCTCCACATCTTATTCGATACAACAAGTACGTAAGGCACATTCTTCTTCGACATCTTAGCGAAATACAGAGCTTCTTTTCCTAAATCGAAATATTTATATCTTCTGGGAAACGAAAGCAATTCCGACGATTATGGCAGTATGTAATTAGTTCTGCCAAGTATAAATATAGATCCCTCTGTCTGTACGGTAGCTTCTTTTCACGCTTACTGACTGCGATAGAAACAGTCCATCGCCATTTGGGCAACAAGAAAGGAACGCTGTAAAGAGGATGCGAATGTACGCTAATCATTTGTTTTTGATCGCTGTGTTTGTGCCTACTTCAGTTACTACAATTGCATGTCTAAAAGACAATAAGGAAAGAAGAAATGGGTATGAGAATGTTTGAAAAGAAGAACGACATACTGCATATTAATTTACTCCCTAAAACCCGATATCTCTTGCAGCGAAACATTAGTTAATAAAGTGTTGCGGGACAATGTTCAAAACATGACAGAAAGTACGTTCGTAATCAGAGATAAGAACCTCTATGATTGACATGGCATCTAAAGTCCGTAACAAAGAAATACACCGAAACTAAACGCGAAATATACATTTTTATAAAATCGACTAAAAATTCGGCTGGCGTCTTTCTAAGAGACAGTCTCCAATCCTTCCAAACTATGTAAGTGAAGACCATATATGGCTTAGATTCAAAGAAATAGTATCAACACCAGTCAAGAGTTTCATACCAAACAAATTATATCAGACGGAACTGATCCCCTATGGTACACAAAACACGACAGAAAGCTGCTACAGGTGCACCGAAAGAGGCACGTATAATTTAGACGAGCGCAAAATCTTCAAGATTGGTGAAGTTTTACTGTGGCTCGAAATTTGGTGCGGATTTTAATACGAGATGCATTTAATAGTTTCCACAACGAAACTCTCTATAGAAATGTGGCGTAAAATGCAAAGAGATTCTGGTCCTATGTTAAGGAAACCAGCGGAAAGGCTCAGTAAGTACCTTTACTTGGGGTCGGGCGGCGAGTGAGGAGCAGGAGGAGGGGTATACAAGGGACCCAACCCTTCGGAGCAGGTAAGATCGTGACTAATGTCCGGCTAGGCAAATGTCTGCACACCACTGGGGCACCCAAAATCTGTTGCCCATTACCTGTCTAGCGGTGTAGATCGGCGTGGAATGATATACGTCGTTTCTGTTCGTATGATCTTAGTTGCTAGTGTCAGTCAGTTAACTTTGTATACTTACTGATATACTTCGATTTCCGAATGTGATGTATAATCGTCTAGCATTGCAAGAAAATGTGCAGAGTACGAGGAAGAGGAGTTATTTGCGGGGTAACGAGCGTTCGATCGTCTCTAATGTTATTACATCGTGTATTAAAGAGGCGACCCAAAAAGAACTGTTCGCTAATATTACCAGGCCCAGTCAAAGGGCTACAACTTATGCAAATGACAGTCTCGTCCAATAGGACGAATAAGGAAGGAACGCGAAAATAAGCCGCATGGTTTAGTGGAATCGCCACGAAGGAAAACTAATAATCTTGGGAGGAAACCGATCGATATAGCCAGTTTCAAAATCACGTAAAACCTTTGATGCCTATGGAACACTGAATCTCTATCTCGGTCACTATTCACCTGATTCTGAGACATATTGCTTGAAATTTTTTCGCAATAGCTATGCTAAAAACTGCTGAAATTTTCTTCGAAACATATACATCGATTCTGGACCTCTACGCAAAAAGCTTGACATACGAGGTGCTTTCACGTATTAATTTTTATTCTTTGGTAAGAACTTTATTTGTTAACCTACAGGAATAGTATCCTCTTCTAAATATACCATTTACTTGTGCCAGTGCGTTTTCCAATTCTCGAAATTCTTTATGAACTGTTTCTTCCGGGTAGTTTATAGGTCTCTTATCTGTGCATTTTTAATCTCAGCTATGCTTGCAGCACAGCTAATCTCAGCTATGCTGTCCTTTAAGGCCTGCTTTGAAATGTTTATACCATTGTATGCCCTTGGTTCACTTATAACAGGCTTGCCAAAAGCAACATTTAACATTTCTAAAAATTTCATACACTTCATTCCATTCCTATAACAAAATTTAATACAGATTCTCTAATCTATTTTTATAAAAAAACAAATAATCGTTGATGCTACCAAAACACATATAACCTTTCTGACAGCTGACAACAGAGTAAATACCCAATATGCATAACCTTCTACACATACTTTTGAGACATGTTTACGAAGACAGTGACAAAAAAGTAGTGCAAATCGGACTAACACAACACGCAAAATTATAAATTTATGCTTACTAATTAAACACTTACCGTGTTGCAAAAATTGTTAAGTTTCAATGCAGTCCTTCAAAAGAAAACTTCTACCTTTTAGTAGAAACGCAAAGTAAGAACAAGCCTCAAATTCTATAGATTGATTGCATTATATGGGGTTCGTTTGACGAATAGCAGTAGAGGAATATACAATATATTCACATGAACAGGCATTCGGTTCTATGTTTGTAGTATAATTTTGATTTCCATTCTTATCTTGATATTATTTATTCTATAATGCTGTGTTTCTGAAGGAGCTATCGTTTTTTTTGTATTCCTTATGGTTTTAATACATTTGTCTAATTGAACGCAGGCGAGAAGTATCTGTATACGGCGTCGCCACAGATTTAAAGCGCGCGCCGTAGCAGGGCCGGTACTACGTTGTGAAACAGCCTGTAGAAGCGCCTTGTGACGTAGCTGGGTTGGCAGAGTGGGGACTCGCTCGCTCGCTCATCAGATTACCGACAGACTATAAGGGGTGTAAGTGCAGACGTTTCTATTGGTGACTGAGGACAGTGTACTGAACAATATTATATCATTATTTACGTCATTTACAAGCTACCATATTCAGTCATTACGAATCATATGTTTTTAGGTTGGTTAGTACATCCAAGTACATGTGGCTAAGTCCGGAACCGTGCGACTGCTACGATCGCAGGTTCGAATCCTGCCTCGGGCATGGATGTGTGTGATGTCCTTAGGTTAGTTAGGTTTAAGTAGTTCTAATTTCTAGGGGACTGATGACCACATATGTTACGTCCCATAGTGCTCAGAGCCATTTGAACCATCTTTTGTCGTTTAGTCTGCACGTGTGGCGAGTATCGTCAAAGGTTCACCATACATTGCTAGTAGCGGACTGGAGTCGTGCCTGCGGAGGGAGATAATACTATCAAACCAAAAGTATCGTGACATCCCTGAGTAATGCGGAACTGGCTACTAGATGTCACGAAAGGCGGACCCACGAGTGTAAATGAACGCGGGGACTACTGTGCTGTCAATATAGAAGGCGAGAACTCCAGAATGGGTCGGTCAGGAGAGCTCACTGTCATGAAAATTGGATCAGTCGTCGGACGTCACCTGCATAACATATCCACGAGTGACACTTACCCCATCTAAAGTTGCCCAAGATGATTACTGGTGATGTGACTGCGACGTGAAAACGTCAACGAAGAGCCTCTCCCAAGCCAAGACCAATCAGACCTCACGTACTACCGAGAAGTGGTCGTTGAGCATTATTGAGGGTGGTTGTGAAAAAATCGCTTGGAATCAGCGGAAGGAATCACTCGTGAGTAGTAAAGTGCCTCCAGCAGTTTATCTAGTACAAGTACTGTGTGCGTGGAGTTAAGAAGAGTGGGATAATATGGTAGAGCAATTCCTCATAATCGCCCCATTCCTGTGCTAAGCGACGCTTAATTCAATGTAAACATCGTCACTAGACAGTGAATGACCGAAACGAATGATTTTGTTTGCAGAATCATCCCTTATCCTAAGGAAGTCCAATGGAAAGGTTTGGTTGTGGAGAATATCCTCAGAATGTTACTTGCCATCAGGAGTAGTGGCAAGATTTAAGTACGGATTAAACTGTGTCATGATATAGGCGTGTTTCCGTGGGTAGAATGTGGTCCCATTATTGCACTTAACTAAACAATAAATATGGAAGGATATGAACCAATGTACCGTATTGTGTACTCATACAGTAATGGAACAATTTACGGACGTACTTTGTTTGTATCAGCGTGACAGTGCGCCATGTCAAGAAGAAGCATCCTTGAGGCACTGTTTTGTGGACAGTAACATTACTAAAATGTATTGGCCTGCTCAGATTCCGACCTGAACCTAATGAAAAACTTTGGGATGAATTAGAATGTCGAGTTCTGTTCATATTTCAGCGTTCAACGTCACTACCTTATGTGATTTCGGCTCTTGTGGAACTGGTGCTATTCCTCCACAGGCACTTCATTGAAATTATCCCCTGAGGAGTTCAATCAATTCGCCATAAAGGTGACGGCTGGACACACCCCATACCACTACTATTAATCAGATTCTTTATGTACGTGTCGCAGCAACGTCTGAAGGCATTTTCCTGTATATTAACTCTATGATTCTCCCCTTTTTACCATCAATACTTTCTTCCTGCCACACGGAAATCCAGGATCGTTTACCTTCGGGCTTAATTCTTCCTCGTTGAAATTATAAAGGCGTCCCTGCCCACGCAACCTTGGTAACAATTCTCCACAGAGAGAACTTGCATGTAGCCGAATTTTACTGCGTGTTCAGTCTCACACAATACATGTTCAGCCATGTCCGATATCTCCATTTGTCCCAACATGTAATACCTTTCATGTTGGATGATTTAGGTACTGATATATCATCCAGTGATATTTCCACAGACTTTTCCACTTGTACATGCTATAAAATACACTCCTGCTTTTGCGAGAGGGTCCTTGCGAGATGTTTGGACAATACACGTCCGATTCTGTCCATTAATCTGCAGATGTATCGTTGAAAGGCTGTACCCGTGACTTCTTCTTCCACCGTTCCACTGAGCTTGGCATAAGATTTCGTGACACTTCTGATATACGCGAACTGTATTTGCTCCATATCTGCTGCATATTTGACTGACGACAGTGAAACTGTTGCTGGACTCGGTCTTGAACACGGATTTCCTACTCCACGTGAGAGGTCGCCTTAACTGCTTCGCCTGTCCATGCAGGAATCATGGCCAGACCTAAACTTCCAGCCGGCCGCGGTGGTCTCGCGCTTCTAGGCGATCAGTCCGGAACCGGTCGCAGGTTCGAATCCTGCCTCGGACATGGATGTGTGTGATGTCCTTAGGTTAGTTAGGTTTAATTAGTTCTAAGTTCTAGGGGACTGATGACCACATCAGTTGAGTCCCATAGTGCTCAGAGCCATTTGAACCATTTGAACCTAAACTTCCATATGTCGTCGTCATGCATCCCTGTCCGAGGGAACAGTCACAGCAGTGATTACAGCCGTAAAGAAATACAGGAAATGTGTTCACAGTTGTGAATATGAAACAACATCGGCTGTATAGTGGAATGACGACAACGAAAATTTGTGCCGGACTGGGGCTCCAACCACGTTTTTCTCACTTAACGTGAGGTGCCGCCCTTACCGCTTTCTTTTTTTCATTAGAAAAACGAATGTGTTGGGGAAAACACACAATAGGTTCATAGGTTATTTGTTATCATTACCTGAATAAAAAACTATTAAGAACGATTAGGGCGCCCTCCAGACAAAAAATAATGAAAATCGGTCACCAGAGAACAAAAACAGCTTTTTCTTCAGTAAACGCTTCGCAATGTCAGTAGGGTGGCTGTCTAAGAGTTCGCATAACTGTGCAGTTAGCATCAATAACAAACAAAACTGACATGAAAGCAAGAACGTCCTTCCAGCGAAATGAACAAAATTGTATCCAGATGCCGCCAAATGGTGTGTAGACATACTCATAATTCCAATTCAGTCAGGCATGTTCCAGACACGTCTTCTAGTAGAATATTACATTTAGCTGGTACACTAGTACGAAGTCCGTTAATTCACACCCTGAAATCACCTTCTCATACGTGGGGCAACCCCAGTAGCACAGGGTAACCAAGAAGTCACTACCCAAAAAGTTAGCATAGAAACTGATGGCATCTCGGATTGTGCGTGATAAAGGTAAAACTATCTTGCAGAATTGTTCAAAAATCAGTAGTGCTCTAATCACCACCATGAAACACAAAGAGATCAGTAGGCCTTTTATCCAGTTCACTATGTCGGTCTTCGTGTATGGGAAGTAGGTCTCATCCAGGAACAGAACTGACTTTCATGCAATGACTTGGAGACCCATGTGGAAAAGAAAGGCAATTATTTTCTGAATCAGTTGCTACACCTCTGCAGAAGATCAACGCATCAGTCGATGTTCGCTTATGACAATGTGTGACAATAGGGGTAGAGTGGTGAACATGTCATGTTAATGGCATGAATACGAAGTGGTGTCATGGGTTTCCCACTAACAACCAGATACCAGGTTGCACAGGCGTTCGTGTCGAGCAGGACATTGTACATCTAACGCCGTACCACAGGTCATGTGACCGTAAGATAACGAGTTTCCACCGCATTCTGAAAATTACTCTCATCATTAAGCGTTAAACATCATGTGCTGTAGTGTTGCTGGTACAAGACAAGTTGGTATGATTACAACTGTATTCGATGAAGAAAGTCCTGGCATGTGAGAGTGAGCTAGAAATGTGAACTACAACAATGGTGCCACTCGAGGGGGGGGGGGGGCGTTCATCAATCAGGGTTTCCGTTAATCTGGTTTAAAGGCAGGCCCATCAGTTAACCATTCTACTTACAAAAATGACAGCCTTTCTTGTATGGAGGTAGACAAGAGTGAGGCGTCTATCTCGAGGAGGAAGGGTTAGTGTGAATGATAAGCACCATGCTTACAAGGAGCCAAACGCCATCTAAGGTCTGTTTACTATTGCCTGTGATATTGGTAAAGTTTGCGCCAAAAGGGGTAGTCTCGACGTCAAATGAGTGTAAGCAAAATCATCCACGGTATCGTGTCTAATGCTTGCAGGAGGTTGCCACAAATGTACAGGCAGATCAGTTAAAGGAGGCGTTTATAGTTAAGTGAGGCCGTTCACTGTGTGTCACTTGGTAAGGTGGTACCAAAACATTTGAGATTGTGGAGCAATGGCAGCGGGTCCACATTCCCTGGTAGAACTCTAGCAACGATTATAGTGCCAGACTCTCAGATTAGCATGCCTTCCTGCAGCTGTCCCATATCGGTGGATCTATTCCAGGCCTATCACACTTCATCCTTCAACAGAACCAACAACACCAGGTCGTTCATCCCAGGCAGTCATCTCCGCATATTGTGTAACGGTGGCTCAAGAGCGATGCCGTAAACAAACATTTGTAGTGGATATCCCTCGTTTACCAACTACGTGATACAGCCACTGACCAACACCCATGACATGGCAATTCCAGGGAGTCAAACTACAATGTGTATAAATGTGCAGGAGAAGGACATCTGTCAGAATACTGTCAGTAGGCACTAGAACGTTGTGACTCACTCTATCAAAGGCGTGGTCTAAGTACACTGTCACAAAGGTACCACCATCGCGGAAGGCCTGAATGTAGTGTCACCACTAAAGCCTACTTGATCCGCAGAGATCACTTGAAGGGGGATGTGCTGCAAATCCGCGCCAGGATCTGGGTAGAGGACTTGAAGGGACAATTTAAGATGGTCAGCAGCTGATAGCGTACAACTCCCCAATCCGAGGACAGCTTGGGGACCAGCATAAGCAGATCTTCCGCAAGCAGGAGGGGAAGGTAACTGTTCGTCAGTTTTTGAGACATCTCAATGCAGTGTGAAGTCATGATGTCATGGAATGCTCGATAAAACTCCAGTGGAAAGCTGTTAGGCTCTGAGGATTTGTTTTCCGCTCCATTGTTAATAGCGTCAGAAAGGTCATCAGCCTTTAGTCGCCACTGTAAGAATCTCGCCAAAGATTCCTGTCACCAATTGAAGGAGATCATCTATTGCTGTGGTGTCTTGGTTCTCTGCTGCATGGAACTGTTTGTAGTGGTCCAAATATCATTCTTGGATGTCAACTGGCGACGGTCTGTCACGTTGAGGGCATGAACGAGCATTGTTCGATACCATTGCCTCTCTAGGCTAAGCATGTCGCATGTACCATTGCCCCTTCAACGTGGGGACATGTAGCAGAAGTTATCTTTGCCTTAATCCATTGAATCTCAACCTGTAACTGAACAAAGGGACGTGGCCTGGGAGATCACAGAGAACTGTGAATCAATATTCCGTGGTTTTTCGTTGCCACTGCATTTTGTTGCGACTGTTATTCATCGTCGACTGTCGTAAAGCGGGCTAGGCGCAGTCGAGCCATCACCAGGACGTTGAAGGGTACGCTGGAAAGCGTCTCACACAGTTACTTCAAGTCGTGTCTGCTAGCTGCCTGCAATCTGGATCTTGGACACTGGAGACATTCAGCTTCCATGTGCCTCGACCGTGCCACATCTTCTACTACCTGAGGGAAACAGTGGAAATTCAGGCGATGTGGCTGGAGATGGTTGTAGGCCATAACTCAGCGTTGAGCGTGGCTGTTCCGAGACTTGGGAACCATACTGTCAGGACGACTCGCTGAATGGCTGGTTACAAATGTGTATCCATGCTGATCACCATCCACATGGACCTAAGTAACAGCGATATTCGGTTCGTGCACTATCAGCTTGAGAACCTCGTACAAGGTAAAATTGGGATATTGGTCCTTCTGGCATAACACACAACAGTATCGCTACATTGATGATTCAGACACCATGGAATGTCGCAGCGAGACCCCTACTCAGTGGTAGATAAGCCACTTCGCCTACCTCATTGTCTTTTTTTTAAAAGTATAGCCGTCCCACTACTATTGTCAGCAGATGCACTGAGATAAGCAGTATAACCATAGATAGTCAGAAACGTCTCTGGACGATCTTAGTGCGGAAGGGCAACATCGATGTCCAACGCCCTCAACATTTCATGCAGCAATTGCAGTATGTTATGCATTCCAATGGTGTTGCCATTTATTGAGTCAGTCCTGTAAGCTTGCCGCGGATTTATAGCTTACTGGAACGCTCTGGAGCAGCAGTGTCCAGGAGTGTCACTCCAGCAGGAGCCAAATCCCCATCTGTACCTCAGTCGATAAACAGTCATGGATGCAGCAGCAGCATTGGTAGATAAGCCACTTCGCCTGCCTCATTGTTTTTTTTAAATATAGCCGTCCCACTACTATTCTCAATAACGATTGTTTAGCCTTCTGCATCACCAGACCATCATCCTCCTAGGGGTCATCCATCGGGAGAAGATTTTGATAGGAGGGCCCTCATCCTCTTGACACTGTGTCCTGCGTGTGTTAGACCGGGAGATCCGATTTTTCTGACGTCATTCTGGCTACCACTGCTTGCACACGTGATCTTTAGTGTCTGGAGAAGCCTGGGGGACCTGACAGTCAGGCATGAGAACATGGCGCAAATCTACACATAGGATACTCCATATTGGTGTATGCTTTGGACTTCTGCCAAGCCATTGTGTATGGAGAGAAACTCGAATCGTGGAAACTGCTGCTGCCAGAGCCAACTGACACGGCAGCAGCGTATAGATGACGAGGTTCGCCTTCTACTCTTGTGGACTGTAACAATCTATAGGCCACAATGCAGCATATCACTCTCCAATCCATTTTTGGACAACAACTACAGTGAATTGCCGTACCATCTCTGCGCTATCCAATAGAAGATCTCGAGCACGGCGAAGGGTGAAGGCTTTTCGCAGGAGCGCACAAACTCAGCAATGAGATGCCTGAAGCACCGTAAAAAGTCTCCTGGACTGATGGATAACATTACATGGCAGTACATGCAGATAGAAATTCGAGTACTTCTTAAATCACACGTGGCGATGCATACCGCTTGTCTACAGCGCATTTTTCAGGGAAACGATGGAGGTGTGTTCGTTGAGGGACGTTTACGGATTCTGAAATGAGAGTCTAATCCATCTCAAGTGCGTATCCAGGCTGTGACCTAGAGACAACGGTGGAGGCAAATCATACTATTTTAGTAGAAGATGGAAATATCGAGGAAAGGAAACGCAGTTTCTTACACAGTAAACTCAAAACAGTTTTAAGAAAACTCTGTTCATCTGTCACCAAAGCTATTAAATCTAAATGTTTGCGACAGGTAGTTGCTAGCTGAAATGTACTTCACTGTAACGAGGGACAGTCAATAAGTTTTGCAACACAATTTGGTCAGCCAATTTCTGCTGAAAAAAAAACAACACAGAATTTGTTGTGAGACATGATGAAATATTCAAGCTGCTGTCCCTATCGTTTCCTGAAGTCCCGATAGGTGGCGCCGCTGTACGTAGCCTTTAAAGTGGCACTTGTAACTCAGGTGCGTTCCAAGAAGAGTGCTGTTTTTGAACATTTTTTTTTTGCAGAAAAAAGTACGAAATAAGAGAAAAGTGGCTTTAACGTCCCATCGACATCGATGACATTAGAGACGAAGTACAAGCTCGGATTGTGTCAAGGGTCGGGAAGGAAATCGGCCGTGTCCTTTCAAAGGAAATATCCCGGCATTTGAACAGAGCGATTTAGCGAAATGACGGAAAACCCAACCGGATGGCCGTTGTGGAGGAAAACCAGAGCATCACAGATATTCATAGGCGCTTGCAGAATGTCTACGGAGACCTGACCGTGAACATAAGCACGGCGAGTCGATGGGTGAGTCGTCTGGCATCACCGCAGCAAGGTCACGCAAACCTCTCCGATCTCCTGCGACTCAGATGGCCGCACACAGCTATGGCTCCTGCAATACTGGAACGTACGGACACTCGAATTTGAAGTAATCGACGGATCACAATCAAAAACGTCGCCGCTCAACTGCACGTGTTTGGTGGTAGTGCTGACACAATCGTCGATCAGTTGGGGTATTCAAAACGTATGTGCCCGCTGATATCCTCACCACCTTGCAGAAGGTCATAGAGAGCATTTGTTTGGCCTATTGAAGGATACACTCCACGGCAAGCTGTACGTTGATGATGAGAAGGTTATGGATGCACCAGGAACTTGGCCCCGATGTCGACCATACAGTGGTACCATGAGGGGATACAAATCCTCACGGTGGAGTAAGGTCGTGGCATACAAAGGGGATTATGTTGAAAAAATGAGTTTTTTTTAGCCAAATGAGTGGGTAATAAAACATTGTATTGGAATCCTGAAAACAATCAGTCTACTTTCAGATTAAAAAAGTGTTGAATTACTTATTGAACGTCCTTCGTACCTTGTTGTCAGGAGAGAATCATACGTATAAACAGGAATACTTTCTACATTCCCTTGTTTGGGTTAGTTATAGGAGAAAATACATATAGAATTCATGGTGCCACGCACAGGAAGCTTCTAGAAAAGACAGAAGAAGATGGTGCAGTCGTTAGCACCAGGAGGAGTACGGTTCAAATCAGCATCCGAGCATATGATTTAGATTTTCCGTTATTTCCCTAAATTGCTCCAGGCTAGTGCCGGGATGGCTACTTTGACAGGACACGGTCAGTTTTCTTCCTCACTCTTGGATCTATCCGAGATTGTGCTCCGTCTCCTATGACCTCATTGTCGATGCCAAGTTAAGCCTTTTTAGATTGTAGAGACCTGGGCTACAAGGCATATTTCCTGCAAGGTGAATAGTGGCGAATGGCGAAAGAGTTTTAAGATTTCACGGGAGATATCTCTGGACAAAATGGCTCTGAGCACTATGGGATTTAACATTTGAGGTCCTCATTTCCCTAGAACTTAGAACTACTTAAACCTAAGTAACCTAAGGGCATCACACACATCCATGCCCGAGGCAGGAATGGAACCTGCGACCGTAGCGGTCGCGCTGTTCCAGGCTGTAGCGCCTAGAACCGCTCGGTCATACCGGCCGGCTTTCTCTGGACCAACTTGGTGGTAGTTATTACACATTACATAATCAGACTTTCTTGGAACCGATAATGAAATGACACGTCTTCCTGGGTTCCCTCACCTGTCCCTGGAGAGGGTATGCTCTTGATGTGTTTGTATTTCTTTTGTCTTGGGTGAACGGTTCAGTGTAGAGGACCTCATCACTCCCGAACTACGTCAGAATGGTTTGAGGAATAATTCAGTGACATGAGGGCATTGAAAATGTCCGGGAAGGAATGAAGTATGATGTATTAGCTTTGGATTTCATCTCGAATTATTGTCGCAGCGTTGGTTGCAACGCTTATTTGCGGGTTCGTGTTGTCGCGAGATCACGTTGCTATTTTACAGAGGGATGAAATGCTGCAGGATAAAATGTTAGTCTGCCAACGGCCTTTCCGCAGTGCTAACACCGGTGCTAGTGAGATCACAGAGGCTAAGCGCTGTCGGGCTTGGTTAACTCTTAGGTGACTGACCTTACCAAGTCTACTGAGCGCTGTCAGCAAGGGGGCTTGTTAGGCCAACTGAGAAGCTACTTGGCGGGGAAGTAGTGGCTCTGGTCGGGAGAACTGACAACAGCCGGGAGAGCGGTGTGCTGGCAACGCACCCCTCCATATCCACATCCAGTGATGCGTATCGGCTGAGGATGACACGGCGGTCGTCGACCGATAGGCTTTCCGAGACCTGTGCGAACGGAGTTCAATATGTGCGACTACAGCCGAATATACGCAAATACATCATTTGCTAACTTTGTTCTTGTGTTGTTGTGAAGGTTTCAGTTTTATGTGTATGTACAATATTGCGAAAAGTGTTTCACTACTAAGCACTTTATGGACAGTTGAACACATATTTATTACGAACATTTAATTAGTTTTCGTAGCCTTAACAAGTAAGGAGAAGTGTGTGATAAAGGGTGCTTAGTAATGATGACGATGTGAAACACCGAAGGAGAAAATGTTTATCTGTGCCAAAGGGAGGCAGAAAATTTCCCACTGACTACGAATTTGCAGTAGCTTCTTTCCAGAAGTTTGAAGCAATTACACCCTTCTTTTCGGAGCAGATAACTGCTGCAGCTCAGAAATTATAGTCCTCAAAACACGTTGATGTTTCCCTCTGGAGTATCAGATAGTAAGTACAATACATTTAAACACGGCGGAGTGGGGTTCCCTCGGTTAGGGTGCAGTACCACGCGCCGGTAGTGTGCCGGGTGGCTTGAAAGATGCTCCACTAATTGGCAGTGACGCTGTCTAATTGTTACAGACAATGGGGACATCACGCGCAATTAGTTCCGATTGCGAATGCAGAGAGGGCAGTGCCTGCCGCCCGTACCTTACCCCCTCAGTTGTCTTCCCCCGGCCCCGACACTCTTTTGTCAGCGTGCCCTCCCTGGCGCTTCGTTCCTCCTTTTGCTTTTTCTGTTCCGGAAGCCGATACAAAGCGAGTGGGAAACGAAACGGAGCAGTTTGTTGTGAGGCAGCTCCGCGATGAGTCCCGAGCGAGGGTGCTGCCGCGGGAATTACGCCTTTTGAAAAAAGCGGGACCGCTGATCTGTTCTGAATGAGGCTGAAGTATGTCATTAACAAGCCGCTGTCGACCTTTTTCTCTCTGCTCCCTCCAGTGGGGAAAAGTGGCATCATACAAGTCCAGAAGCAAAACACACACACAAACGAATGAACGGGAGGCTGTGGCGTGTCAAAGGAAAGCTTTAGTTTTGTATTACACTGCGTGGAAATGTTCGGGGGAGCACTGTCTGACAGAGAGCTGTTTCACGTAGACGTCACTTCGCTGGAAGGACGCCTTTTCCCTTAATTTACAATTGTCAGATTACTGCTCAACTACGGAAAACATTACAGCTTCTGTGTGCCGGAGAATCTCTTGTACAGTGCGCTACGAATGGAAGAGAAGTTATCCTTCATCTTGCAATACAAATTATCGCACGAATGAACCTTCTGCGAATAACCGAAATGCATCTAAAAGCCTGTGCCATTAAAAGACATATATATTACAGAATATGACTGCAAAGATATACCGGGTGATCAAAAAGTCAGTATAAATTTGAAAACTGAATGAACCACTGAATAATGTAGACAGAGAGGTACAAATTGACACATGTCATACATGGGGTTTTATTAGAATAAAAAAATACAAAAGTTCACAAAATTCCGACAGATGGCGCTTCATCTGATCAGAATAGCAATAATTAGCATAACAAAGTAAGACAAAGCAAAGATGATGTTCTTCACAGGAAATGCTCAATATGTCCACTATCATTCCTCAACAATAGCTGTAGTCGAGGAATAATGTTGTGAACAGCACTGTAAAACATGTCCAGAGTTATGGTGAGGCATTGGCGCCGGATGTTGTCTTTCAGCATCCCTAGAGATGCTGGTCGATCACGATACACTTGCGACTTCAGGTAACCCTAAAGCCAATAATCGCACTGACTGAGGTCTGGGGACCTGGGAGGCCAGGCATGGTGAAAGTGGTGACTGAGCACACGATCGTCACCAAACGCCGTGCGCAAGAGATCTTTCACGCATCTAGCAACATGGGGTGGAGCGCCTGGTTCTAATAAAAAACCTCATGTCATCCCAAGCATGTGTGTCAATTTTTACCTCTCTATCTAAATTATTCCTTGGTTTATTCAGTTTTCAAATTTATACTGGCCTTTTGATCACCCGGTATAACTATAGGTGAAAGGCGGGTTCTTGTGTAAGAGAGTGTAATGCAACTGTCATTATTATTTTAAAATTTTATTTAGATACCCAATTCTACACAACAAGTTCATAAAACACACATTAACCGAAAACAAGACACACCACAGAGGGGTTATACAAAATGGTCACAAATAGATATTCATGCAAGTATCTAAGGAAACGCGGAACTGTAGACATTGGCGACCAATCGATAAACGTGTGACGCTACAATGCAGTTTCAAAGTGCAGCTGCCAAGGTTAGTAAACAAGACACATGTTGCAGGAAAGTGTGTGAACAATACACGCAGATGTCAGCATTTGCAAGACTGGTCTCAAGGAAGACGACTGGAGTAATCAGCGAAGGCATCAAGAAGGAAGTCGATCTAGGTAGACGACAGAACGAGAGGACATAGCAAACTTCAGGGAGGTACTTAGAGCCCCAGATTCTTCATTATGATTGATCCGACATGCAGCTGCTACTTCAGTGACCACAAGTACGATAAACAGGCGGCCCACAGTAAGAGGGCTGAGCTCACGGAGTGCCATGCACTGACCTCTGTATACTAACAAGACCGTTTGCAGTTGTGTCTGGCGCATTCGGCCTGGAATGTCACTAACTGGAGTAAGTCTCCCATCATGAGTCACGCTTCGAATTGCGCAGCGATGACCAACGAAGATATACATGCACACGCCTCGGTCAGTAATGAAGATCCAGTCTGACTGTCACCCGCGATACGGTTTTACAACCAGGAATGATGAACTGGAGTGTCATTTCATTTGACAGTAAGACCCTTTTGTCTGCCGTCCGCGGATACCCTTACAGCACTGCGGTATGTCTACGACATTGTACCTCTCGTTTTGTTTTCCTTTATCACAAGGTACCCTGGGCTTACATTTCTCGATGACAGTTCCGCCCGCACACGGCGAGAGTTTCTGCTGCTCGTCTGCGTGCTTGCCATTCCCTACCTTGGCCAGTAATCTTGCCAGATCTCTCCCAGTTCAGAACGTTTGGAACATTATGGGCAGGGTCCTCCGGCCAGCTGCGGAGTTTGAAGATCTAAAGCATCAGATGGATATAAAACAACTCTCTCGAACATTGCCAATAAGAAAAACTTCTTGCACAAAGGACAGAGGCGAACCAACGTGCTCGACAAGCTCCATTTGTGAAGCATATTTTCTTGAATAAATCATACAATCTTTCTGAAATTACAACCAGTTATTGGCCTTCGCAGTCTTCACATTTACATCACATCTACCGATTTCCGTCCCATCAGGGCAAATCCTTCGTGGTGAGTAGTATTTTTTCACTTGTTTTCCTTTTTCTTAGAATGTACTTCTTAGAAGGAAGATTCCTAGGAAAGAAGTCGAGAAAAAGGTTCAGAAATATATATTACAAAATGTTACCAACAGAGTAAACTACAGCAACTACCTCATAACTGGTGAAGGCCAAGTGTCCGATTTTGTCGATAACTTATTCTCTGAATTCTCCAAATTTATTATTCTAGAGATTCAAGACAGAGCTCGCTATATTTCCTCTTCGGCATAATAAGGACCCAAAATACGTTAATGGATGAAGAAAAGCTGTTGGTGTCTCGCGTAAAGGAAACGAATGACTTATCAAGAAACGTTATTTATTTCGCGTCGATCACTAGTTGGCCGAATGAAACAGTTACGTGATGCATAAAAGAGAAAGAACGGAAAGTATTCTGCTCCCCAACAGCAGAACGTCTCCACTGTCTAACTGAACACTACCCTATTAGCAAGACGAATACTTTCCGTCACGCTGTTTTCTAACTACACTGCTGCCTTGAACTGTCCTGATAACGACTGTAGTGTGTCTCGTTCATCACGGTACGAAGAGGGTAATTACGAACGTACCGTTGCACCAACTGCCGTTTACGCCCCCTCCCTTTCCCTTCCTCCCACCTCTACCGAGGAGATCCCTCGTAGCAGGTTCCGTCCTAAGACTGGAACGATGAAAAAATCCACGCGACTACTCGGGTGTGGAACCAGGACCTCCAGCGCAGTCTTGGGGTCTATTATTGTGCCCGCCAGACTACCTCAGATACGGAACGTCATAAAGCATCGCAAATAACGAAATCTAATTTATACAGTTCAACGTACGCAGCACAGTATGAAAAATATACAGTGACGCCAACTCTCGCAGAAGCTATGAGTCTAAACCAACAGGGTTTAGCTGAGCTTGGATGACAATGTACGGGTACGTCATTGCATGCACCTTCAGCTCTAAGACAGCGTTCATCAATTGTAGAGGGTGTCGAATTGTAGCAAGTCATTCTGATGGCAAATCATGACCACAATTTTCAGTGGGTGACAGGACTGGAGGGCTAACTGGCCACGGAAACAATCGAGCGCTCTATCTGTGGGGGTAGAGGAAGACAGTACGGCCAGTATGCGAGTTTGGGTAAAATTTTCGGATGTCGTTGTACCTAATACAACTGAAGTCATGAAGTTCCCAGTCAGCTAAATAATTTCGAAGTACATGATGTTCGTAAACTCCTTTACTATTTCTCTCCTGTTGTTGTTGTTGTGGTCTTCAGTCCTGAGACTTGTTTGATGCAACTCTCCATGCTACTCTATCCTGTGGAAACTGCTTCATCTCCCAGTACGTACTGCACCCTACATCCTTCTGAATCTACTTAGTGTATTCATCTCTTGGTCTCCCTCTACGGTTTTCACCCTCCAAGCAGCTCTCTAATACTATATTACTGATCCCTCAGAACATATCCGGCCCTCCGATCCCTTCTTCTAGTCGAGTTGTGCCACAAACTCCTATTCCCCCCAATTCTGTTCATTACCTCTTCATTAGTTATGTGAACTACCCATCTAATCTTCAGCATTCTCCTGTAGCACCACATTTCGAAAGATTCTTTTCACTTCTTGTCCAAACTATTTACCGTTCATGTTTCACTTCCATACATGGCTACACTCCATAAAAATACTTTCAGAAACGACTTCCTGACACTCAAATCGAGACTCGATGTTAACAAACTTCTCTTCTTCAGAAACGCTTTCCTTGCCATTGCCAGTTTACATTTTTTATCCTCTCTACCTCGACCATCATCAATTATTTTGCTCCCCAAATAGCAAAATTCCTTTACTACTTTACGGTTCTCATTTCCTAATCTAATTCCTTGAGCATCATCCGGCTTAATTCGACTACATTCCACTATATTTCATTATCCTAGTTTTGCTTTTGTTGATGTTCATCTTATATCCTCCTTTCAAGACTTTGTCCATTCCGTTCAACTGCTCTTCCATGTCCTTTGCTGCCTCTGACAGAATTTCAATGTCATCGGTGAACCTCAAAGTTCTTATTTCTTCTCCATGGATTTTAATACCTACGCCGAATTTTTCTTTTGTTTCCTTTACTGGTTGCTCAATATACAAATTGAATAACATCGGGGAGAGGCTAAAAACCTGCCTCACACCGTTCCCAACCACTGCTTCCCTTTCATGTCCCTCGACTCTTATAACTGCCATCTGGTTTCTGTACAAAACGTAAAAAGCTTTTCGCTCCATGTATTTTACCCCTGCCACCTTCAGAATTTGAAAGAGAGTATTCCTGTCAATATTGTCAAAAGCTTTCTTAAGTCTACAAATGGTAGAAACGTAGGTTTGCCTTTTCTTAATCTAGCTTCTAAGGTAAGTCATGGGGTCAGTATTGCCTCACGTGATCCAGTATTTGTACGGAATACATAGAAGGATCCTTTATTGTATGATTATATGACAGCGGAACAAACACTGGTAGCAGTTACTTCTATAAAATATCTGGGAGTGTGCGTGTGGAACGATTTGAAGTGGAATGATCATATAAAATTAGTTGTTGGTAAGGAGGGTACCAGGTTGAGATTGATTGGGAGAGTCCTTAGAAAATGTAGTCCATCAACAAAGGAGGTGGCTTACAAAACACTCGTTCGACGTATACTTGAGTATTGCTCATCAGTGTGAGATCCATACAAGATCGGATTGACGGAGGAGATAGAGAAGATCCAAAGATGAGCGGCGCGTTTCGTCACAAGGTTATTTGGTAACCGTGATAGCGTTACGGAGATGTTTAGCAAACTCAAGTGGCAGACTCTGCAAGAGAGGCGCTCTGCATCGTGGTGTAGCTTGCTCGACAGGTTTCGAGAGGGTGCGTTTCTGGATGAGGTATCGAATATATTGCTTCCCCCTACTTGTACCTCCCGAGGAGATGACGAATGTAAAATTAGAGAGATTCGAGCGCTCACGGAGGCTTTCAGACAGTCGTTCTTCCCGCGAACCATACGCGACTGGAACAGAAAAGGGAGGTAACGACAGTGCCACGTAATGTGCCCTCAGCCACACACCGTTGGGTGGCTTGCGGAGTATAAATGAAGATGTAAATGTAGAATCCAAACTGATCTTCCCCGATGTCGGTTTCTACCAGTTTTTTCATTCGTCTGTAAAGAATTCGCGTTAGAATTTTGTAGCCGTGACTTATTAAAATAATGGTTCGGTAATTTTCACATCTGTCAACACCTGCGTTCTTTGGGATTGGAATTATTATCTTCTTCTCGAAGTCTGGGGGTATTCCAACAGTCTCTTACCTTTGCTCACCAGATGGGAGAGTTTTGTCAGGATGGCTCTAGCAAGGCTGTGAGTAGTTCTAATGGGATGTTGTCTACTCTTGGGACCTTGTTTCGACTCAGGTCTTCCAGTGCTCTGTCAAACTCTTCACGCAGTATCGTATCTGCCATTTAGTCTTCATCTACATCCTCTTCCATTTCCATAATATTGTACTCAAGTACATCGCCCTTGTATAGACCTTCTATATACTCCTTCCACCTATCTGCTTTCCCTTCTTTGCTTAGAACTGGGTTTCCATCTGAGCTTTTTATATTCATACAAATGGTTCTCTTTTCTCCAAAGGACTCTTTAACTTTCCCGTAAGCAGTATCCATCTCACCACTAGTGAGATAAGCCTCTACATCCTTACATTTGTCCTCTAGCCATCGCTGCTTGGCCATTTTGCATTTTCTATAGATCTTATTTTTGAGACGTTTGTATTCCTTTTTGCCTGCTTCATTTTCTGCATTCTTATATTTTCTCCTCTCATCGATTAAATTCGTGGTTCATGGTGTGGGTTCCTGTAGTCATGTCCTAGTTCATGAACCATGGACAGCGTATGAGTGTCCAAGTAAGTGGTCCCGACAGTTGGTATACCAGCTACTTTGGAATAAGGCTGGACATCTCGGATATATTCTGAGTCATGGTCACCTTTGTGCTCATACTTCTAAGACTACCAAATCCACCAGTTAGTTCCTCAACCGTTAGGGGTAAAACTCAATGGGACTCGGGGAAAGCAAGGCTAGCAACCTGCTTCCCTGGTACTTTAAATATGATGCTCGCAACAATCAGAGCAAACTGCCTCGGACCTTTGGAAGTGACGGAGTCCCACCTCTAACTGACAAACCAGGGACTCCTAAGATACGACTTGGCAAACAAATGGTAATGAGATGGGGAGACATTAATATCAGTGGGGGCTACTCTAGGAAGAAGGTAGAGCTGGCAGAGGCTGCAAATAAGATGGGCTGGACGTTCTAGCTGTTAGGTACATCCGGGTAAGGGGTGAGAAAGAAGAGGAAGTGGTAGAATACAAGGTCAACCTGTCAGGAGTCAATGCAGGAATAGCACAATGGGGTGTAGGGCTTTACATCTGGAAAGGAATGGAACCCAGCGTAGTTGCAGTAAGGTATGTACACGAACGACTGATGTGGATAGATTTGACAGTGTCTAGCAAGAAAATTAGGATTGTGTCAGTATATTCGCATTGTGAAGGGACAGATCAAGATGAGATGGATAGTTTTTATGGGGCACTCAATGATGTAGTTGTTAAAGGAAAAAAAGCAGTGGTCTGCTCATGGGTGATTTTAATGCCAGGATTGGAAACCGAACAGAAGGGCATGAAAAGGTTATGGGTAAATTTGAAGAGGATATGGAGGCCAACAGGAACGGGAAACAACTCTTGGATTTCTGTGCCAGTATGGGTTTAGTAATCACAAACTCCTTTTTTAAACATAAGAACATTCACCGGTATACTTGGGAAGGCAGGGGAACCAGATCTGTCATTGACCATAAAATAACGTATCAGGAATTCAGGAAGGCTGTGAGGGATACACGTGTATTCAGGGGATTATTTGATGACACTGATCATTATTTAATCTACAGTGAAATTGGGATTGTGAGGCCGAAAGTGCAAGAGGTCAGGTCCATATGTAGGAGGATAAGAATGGAGAAACTTCAGGATAAGGAAATCAGGCACAAGTACATAACAGCGATCTCAGAAAGGTACCATTTAGTTGAATGTAGTCAATTACAGTCATTGGAAAAGGAATGGAGAAGGTACAGGGACACAGTACTAGAAGTGGCTAAAGAATGTCTTGGAACGGTAGTGTGCAAAAGTAGGATGAAGCAAACAGCTTGGTGAAATGACACAGTCAAGGCAGCCTGTAAAAGGAAAAAGAAGGCGTATCAAAAATGGCTACATACTAGAAATCAGGTAGACAGAGGAAGTTATGTTGTAGAAAGAACAAAGCCAAACAAGTAATTGCAGCATCCAACAAGAAATCTTGGGAAGACTTTGGAAACAGGGTGGAGACTATGGGTCAAGCTGCTGGAAAACCATTCTGGACTGTAATTAGCACTCTTCGAAAGGGAGGTAAGAAGGAAATGACAAGTATTTTGGACAGGTCAGGAAAGCTGCTGGTGAATCCTGTGGATGCCCTGGGTAGATGGAAGGAATATTTTGAAGAGTTGCTCAATGTAGGTGAAAATACGATCAGCAATGTTTCAGATTTCGAAGTATAATGGGATAGGAATGATGATGGAAATAGGATCACATTTGAGGAAGTGGAGAAAATGGTCAATAGATTGCAGTGCAATAAAGCAGCTGGGGTGGATGAAATTAAGTCGTAACTCATCAAATACAGTGGAATGTAAGGTCTTAAATGGCTACACAGGATAATTGAAATGGCCTGGAAGTCGGGACAGGTTCCATCAGACTGGACAAAAGCAGTAATCACACCAATCTTTAAACATGGGAACAGAAGAGATTGTAACAACTACAGAGGTATCTCTTTAATCAGCGTTGTGGGTAAAAGCTTCTCAGCTATTGTTGAAAGGAAAGTGCGAGTATTAGTTGAGGACAGATTGGATGAAAATGAGTCTGGGTTTAGGCCTCTTAGAGGTTGTCAGGACCAGATCTTTAGCTTACGGCAAACAATGGAGAAGTGTTATGAGTGGAACAGGGAATTGTATCTATGCTTTATAGATCTAGAAAAGGCATATGACCGGGTTCCTAGTAGGAAGTTATTGTCTGTTCTACGAGATTATGGAATAGGAGGCAAACTTTTGCAAGCAATTAAAGGTCTTTATATGGATAGTCAGGCAGTACTTAGAGTTGATGGTAATTTGAGTTCATGGTTCAGAGTAGTTTCAGGAGTAAGACAAGGCTGCAACCTGGCTCCACTGTTGTTCATATTATTTATGGATCATATGTTGAAAGCAATAGACTGGTTGGGTGAGATTAAGATATGTGACCACAAAATAACCAGTCTTGCATATGCAGATGACTTAGTTGTTATGGCAGATTCGATTGAAAATTTGCAAAGTAATATTTCAGAGCTAGATCAGAAATGTAAGGACTATGGTATGAAGATTAGCATCTCCAAAACGAAAGTAATGTCAGTGGGAAAGAAATATAAACGGACTGAATGCCAAATAGTAGGAACAAAGTTAGAACAGGTGGATGGTTTCAAGTACTTAGGATGCATATTCTCACAGGATGGCCAAATAGTGAAAGGACTGGAAGCGAGGTGTAGCAAGGCTAATGCAGTGAGCGCTCAGCTACGATCTACTCTCTTTTGCAAGAAGGAAGTCAGTACCAAGACTAAGATATCTCTGCACCGTTCAGTCTTCCGACCAACTTTGTTGTATGGGAGCGAAAGCTGGGTGGATTCAGGTTACCTTATCAACAAGGTTAAGGTTACGGATATGAAAGTAGCTAGGATGATTGCAGGTACTAGTAGATGGGAACAATGGCAGGAGGGTGTCCACAATGAGGAAATCAAAGAAAAACTGGTAATGAACTCTACAGATGTAGCAGTCAGGGCGAACAGTCGTAGATGGTGGAGTCATGTTACACGCATGGGAGAAGCAAGTTTACTCAAGAGACTCATGGGTTCAGCAGTAGAGGGTAGAAGGAGTCGGGGCAGACCAAGGAGAAGATACCTGGATTCGGTTAAGAATGATTTTGAAGTAATAGGTTTAACATCAGAAGAGACACCAATGTTAGCACTGAATAGGGGATCATAGAGGAATTTTATAAGGGGGCTATGCTGAACGCTGAAAGGTATAATCAGTCTTAAATGATGATGATGATGATGATCAATTAAATTCAATATTTCTTCTGTTACCCAAGGATTTCTACTGGCCCTCGTCTTTTTACCTACTTGATCCCCTGCTGCCTCCACTACTTCATCACTCAAAGCAACCCATTCTTCTTCTGCTGTATTTCTTTCCCCCAATTCTTGTCAATTGTTCCCTTATGCTCTCCCTGAAACTCTGTGCGACCTCTCGTTTAGTCAGTTTATCCAGGTCCCATCTCCTTAGATTCCCACATTTTTGCAGTTTCTTCAGTTTTAATCCACAGTTCATAACCAATAGATTGTGGTCAGAGTCCACATCTGCCCCTGGAAATGTCTTACAATCTAAAATCTGGTTAACAAATCTCTGTCTTACCATTATATAATCTATCTGATACCTTCTAGTATCTCCAGGCTTCCTCCACGTATACAACCTTCTTTTACGATTCTTTAACCAAGTGTTAGCTATGATTAAGTTATGATCTGTGCAAAATTCTACGTGGCACCTTGCTGTTTCATTTCTTACCCCCAATCCATATTCACTTACTACGTTTCCGTCTCTTCCTTTTCCTACTATCGAATTCCAGTCACCCATGACTATTAGATTTTCGTCTCCCTTCACTATCTGAATAATTTCTTTTATCTCATCATACATTCCTTCAATTTCTTCGTCATCTGCAGATCTGGTTGGCATTTAAACTTGTGCAACTGTAGTGGGCGTGGGCTTCGTGTCTATCTTGGCCACAATAAGGCGTTCACTGTGCTGTTTGTAGTAGCTTACCCGCACTCCTATTTTCTTATTCATTATTAAACCCACACCTGCATTACCCCTATTTGTTTTTGTATTTATAGCCCTGTATTCACCTGACCAAAATTCTTGTTCCTCCTGCCACCGAACTTCGCTAATTCCCACTATATCTTACTTTAACCTATCCATTTCCCTTTTTAAATTTTCTAAGCTACCTGCCCGTTTAAGGGATCTGACACTCCACACTCCGATCCGTAGAACGCCAGTATTCTTTCTCCTGATAACGACGTCCTCTTGAGTACTCCCCGCCCGGAGATCCGAATGGGGGACTATTTTAATTCCGCAATTTTTTACCCATGATACAGTAAAGCTGCATGCCCTCGGGAAAAATTACGGCAGCTGTTTCCCCTTGCTTTCAGCCGTTCGCAGTACCACCACAGCAAGGCCGTTTTGATTAGTGTTACAATGCCAGATCAGTCAATCATCCAGACTTTTGTCCCTGCAACTACTGAAAAGGCTGCTGCCCCTCTTCAGGAACTACCTTTAGCCTTGGTGTCAGCTTTCACTCTCGCAGGCATACGTTCAGTCAGGTGCTGGAAAGTTTCCTGGGGAATGGCAGGCCATTCTTCACGCAGTGCTGCACCGAGGAGAGGCACCAATGTCGGTCGATGACTCCTGGCACGAATTCGGCGATCCAAAACATCCCAAAGGTTCTATAGGATTCAGGTCAAGACTCTGTGCAGGCCAGTCCATTACAGGGATGTTATTGTGTAACCACTCCGCCACAGTCCGTATACTATGAACAGGTGCTAGATCGTGTTGAAAGATGTAATCGCCATACCAGATTTTCTCTTCAACAGCGGGAGCAAGAACGTGCTTAAATCATCAATGTTTGCCTGTGCTAGCGGGCCGCGATGGCTGAGCGGTTCTAGGCACTTCATTCCGGAACCGCGCAACTGCTGCGGTCGCAGGTTCGAATCCTGCCTCAGGCATGCATGTGTGAGATGTCTTTGGGTTAGTTAGGTTTAAGTAGTTCTTAAGTTCTAGGGGACTGATGACCTCAGAAGTTAAGTCCCATAGTGCTCAGAGCCATTTTTTAGGTCTGTGCTGCGATAGTGACATGCAAAACAACGAGTGCAAGCCCCTTCCATGAAAAACATGACCGCACCTTGACACCACCGCCTCCGAATTTTATTGTTGCCACTACACACACGATGACAGCTGATGTTCAACGCGCATTGACCATACCCGTACCGTGCCATCTGATCGCCACATTGTGTACCCTGATTCGTCACCCCACACAACGTTTTTCCACTGCTGAAGCGTCCAATGTTTATGCTCCTTACTCTAAGCGAGGCGTCGTTTGGAATTTACCGGCGTAATGTGTGGTTGTGAGCAACCGCTCGAACCTGAAGTCTAAGTTTTCTCACCTCCAGCCCGACTGTTATAGTACTTACACTGGATCCTTATGCAGTTTGGAATTCCTGTGTGATGGTCTGGATAGGTGTCTGCCTATTACGCATTACGAACCTCTTCAACTGTCGTGTTGTGCGCCGGCGGCTGTGACAGAGCGATTCTAGGCGCTTCAGTGCGGATCCGCGCTGCTGCTACGGTCGCAAGTTTGCATCCTGCCTCGGTTATGGATGTGCGTGATGTTCTTAGGATGGTTAGGTTTAAGTAGTTCTAAGTTAGGGGACTGATGACCTCAGATGTTAAGTCCCATAGTGCGTAGAGCCATTTGAACCATTTGAAATGTCACCTTTCTCTTTCAGTCAACAGACAAAGTCGCTCTATACGCTTTTGTGCTGTACGCGTCCCTTCACGTACCTGCTTCACTGTCACATCGGAAACAGTGGACCATGGGATGTTTACGAGTGTGGAAACTTCGCGTACTGATGTATGACACAAGTGACACCCAATCACCTGCTCACCTTCGAAGTCCGTGAGTTTCGCGGAGCGAACTATTCTGCTGTGTGAAGATGTCTAATGACTACTGACGGCCGGCCAGTGTGGCCGAGCGGTTCTAGGCCTGGAACCGAGCGACCACTAATGTCGCAGGTTCGAATCCTGCTCGGGCATGGATGTGTGTGATGTCTTTAGGTTAGTTAGGTTTAAGTACACTGCTGGAAATGGAAAATAGAACACATTGACACCGGTGTGACAGACCCACCATACTTGCTCCGGACACTGCGAGAGGGCTGTACAAGCAATGATCACACGCACGGCACAGCGGACACACCAGGAACCGCGGTGTTGGCCGTCGAATGGCGCTAGCTGCGCAGCATTTGTTCACCGCCGCCGTCAGTGTCAGCCAGTTTGCCGTGGCATACGGAGCTCCATCGCAGTCTTTAACACTGGTAGCATGCCGCGACAGCGTAGACGTGAACCGTATGTGCAGTTGACGGACTTTGAACGAGGGCGTATAGTGGGCATGCGGGAGGCCGGGTGGACGTACCGCCGAATTGCTCAACACGTGGGGCGTGAGGTCTCCACAGTACATCGATGTTGTCGCCTTTGGTCGGCGGAAGGTGCACGTGCCCGTCGACCTGGGACCGGACCGCAGCGACGCACGGATGCACACCAAGACCGTAGGATCCTACGCAGTGCCGTAGGGGACCGCACCGCCACTTCCCAGCAAATTAGGGACACTGTTGGTCCTGGGGTATCGGCGAGGACCATTCGCAACCGTCTCCATGAATCTGGGCTACGGTCCCGCACACCGTTAGGCCGTCTTCCGCTCACGCCCCAACTTCGTGCAGCCCGCCTCCAGTGGTGTCGCGACAGGCGTGAATGGAGGGACGAATGGAGACGTGTCGTCTTCAGCGATGAGAGTCGCTTCTGCCTTGGTGCCAATGATGGTCGTATGCGTGTTTGGCGCCGTGCAGGTGAGCGCCACAATCAGGACTGCATACGACCGAGGCACACAGGGCCAACACCCGGCTTCATGGTGTGGGGAGCGATCTCCTACACTGGCCGTACACCTCTGGTGATCGTCGAGGGGACGCTGAACAGTGCACGGTACATCCAAACCGTCATCGAACCCATCGTTCCACCATCCTAGACCGGCAAGGGAACTTGCTGTTCCAACAGGACAATGCACGTCCGCATGTATCCCGTGCCACCCAACGTGCTCTAGAAGGTGTAAGTCAACTACCCTGGCCAGCAAGATCTCCGGATCTGTCCCCCATTGAGCATGTTTGGGACTGGATGAAGCGTCGTCTGACGCGGTCTGCACGTCCAGCACGAACGCTGGTCCAGCTGAGGCGCCAGGTGGAAATGGCATGGCAAGCCGTTCCACAGGACTATATACAGCATTTCTACGATCGTCTCCATGGGAGAATAGCAGCGTGCATTGCTGCGAAAGGTGGATATACACTGTACTAGTGCCGACATTGTGCACGCTCTGTTGCCTGTGTCTATGTGCCTGTGGTTCTGTCAGTGTGATCATGTGGTGTATCTGACCCCAGGAATGTGTCAATAAAGTTTCCCCTTCCTGGAAGAATGAATTCACGGTGTTCTTATTTCAATTTCCAGGCGTGTAGTTCTAAGTTCTAGGGGACTGATGACTTCAGATGATAAGTCCCATAGTGCTCAGAGCCCTGTGAACCATTTTTGACTACTAAGGTCTCTGATATAGAGTGCCTGGTAGTAGGTGGCAGCACTGTGCAACTAATGTGAGGAACGTATGTTTTTAGGGGTGTCCGGATAGTTTTTATCATATAGTGTATAGTTATTTTATTACTTCTAAATTTTGATTTTCGTTTGATGTTGTATAACACAAACGTTTGTAGCTCATTATGTCACTTTAATATTAACTGCAGATGCTTCATGATGGCAGTAGCAGAAATGACGTAATAATTACAAAAATTCCTAAGCCATCTAGACCGTTGTATTCACAGTAAATATGACCTGGTTAACCAGAGTGGAGAATAAAGTCTGTGTGTTGAACAGCTGATAATTTCTGCACAGAAAATTTTAGTGAACATACGCACGTTTCGGACAAATAACTATAAGTGATTTAGTTTTACAGTGGAATAGTTACACTTGTTAAGGGACACTTGAAAGGAATGAGCAAATGAACAATTTACTGTCCTTAAAGATCACGCCATTAGCCGATCACAATGTGTAGCCTTCCTTCTACCCATAATTCCCAGTAGTTTTTCACTTACTGGAAGGACGCTTTCAGTATAGTGACCGTCACAAAATTAGTCACCTCAAGGTTACACCCACTCCCTGCAGTCAGCTAGCGCTAAGCGCTGTGATTCGCTAGTGTCATAGTGTTATTGCCGCATGTAAACTGTTAACAGAGCAGACATCAGCACCAGCTGAGTGTGTTGGGTTTCCGTGCGATATCGTGTGTTCACGCGTGGCTTCAGTATTCCGTCGAACGGTGTGTGACATGTGTTTGGCAGTGAGAGAAGTGCAGGAGTGTAGGTCTGTGTGTAGCGCTACTTCGATCAATGTGCGTTAAGGGTGAAGAGACATTCGAAAATACCCTAAAATTGTCCTATCGAACGTAATGGAGTTTTTTTTTATTCGCCTGGCAGTGAAGAAGTCAGAAACAATATAAGTTTTGCGTAAGTTCAACCTTGTGGTATTTCCGCATCGACTGTATTCCTTATTAACAGTGCTGAAATATCTTTAGAATAACTAGGTTCAAGTACTTGTTTACATTCTTCAGGAATGGGATGTAAATGAAATCGGAAATTATGGATTATGACTATTTTGACAAAACATTAGTGCACAGAAGTGTAATTCGATAAAACGAGTGAGGAGAGTATCCGGCGGCTAGAAAGAGACAGAGTGATCTCTGTGAAAAAATTAATTATTCTGCCTCCCCAGAACTCCATACTTTGTCTTCTCTACTAATTTGCTTTCTGATTCAGAAAGTATAGTAATTGTTGTTGTTGTCTTCAGTCCTGAGACTGGTTTGATGCAGCTCTCCATATTACTCTATCCTGTGCAAGCTGCTTCATCTCCCAGTACCTACTGCAAGCTACATCCTTCTGAATCTGCTTAGTGTACTCATCTCTCGGTCTCCCTCTACGATTTTTACCCTCCACGCTGCCCTCCAATGCTAAATTTGTGATCCCTTGATGCCTCAAAACATGTCCTACCAACCGATCCCTTCTTCTAGTCAAGTTGTGCCACAAACTTCTCTTCTCCCCAATCCTATTCAATACCTCCTCATTAGTTACGTGATCTATCCACCTTATCTTCAGTATTCTTCTGTAGCACCACATTTCGAAAGCTTCTATTCTCTTCTTGTCCAAACTAGTTATCGTCCATGTTTCACTTCCATACATGGCTACACTCCAAACAAATACTTTCAGAAACGACTTCCTGATACATAAATCTATAGTCGATGTTAACAAATTTCTATTCTTCAGAAAAGCTTTCCTTGCCATTCCCAGTCTACGTTTTATATCCTCTCTCCTTCGACCATCATCAGTTATTTTATGTCCTAAATAGCAAAACTCCTTTACTACTTTAAGTGTCTCATTTCCTAATCTAATTCCCTCAGCATCACCCAATTTAATTTGACTACATTCCATTATCCTCGTTTTGCTTTTGTTGATGTTCATCTTATATCCTCCTTTCAAGACTCTGTCCATTCCGTTCAACTGCTCTTCCAAGTCCTTTGCCGTCTCTGACAAAATTACAATGTCATCGGCGAACCTCAAAGTTTTTACTTGATCTCCATGAATTTTAATACCTACTCCAAATTTTTCTTTTGTTTCCTTTACTGCTTGCTCAATATACAGATTGAATAACGTTGGGGAGAGGCTACAGCCCTGTCTCACTCCTTTCCCAACCACTGCTTCCCTTTCATGTCCCTCGACCCTTATAACTGCCATCTGGTTTCTGTACAAATTGTAAATAGCCTTTCGCTACCTGTATTTTACCCCTGCCACCTTTAGAATTTGAAAGAGAGTATTCCAGTCAACATTGTCAAAAGCTTTCTCTAAGTCTACAAATGCTAGAAACGTAGGTTTACCTTTTCTTAATCTTTCTTCTAAGATAAGTCGTAAGGTCAGTATTGCCTCACGTGTTCCAACATTTCGACGGAATCCAAACTGATCCTCCCCGAGGTCCGCCTCTACCAGTTTTTCCATTCGTCTGTAAAGAATTCGCGTTAGTATTTTGCAGCTGTGACTTATTAAACTCATAGTTCGGTAATTTTCACATCTGTCAGCACCTGCTTTCTTTGGGATTGGAATTATTATATTCATCTTGAAGTCTGAGGGTATTTCGCCTGTCTCATACATCTTGCTCACCAGCTGGTAGAGTTTTGTCATGACTGGCTCTCCCAAGGCCGTCAGTAGTTCTAATGGAATGTTGTCTACTCCGGGGGCCTTGTTTCGACTCAGGTCTTTCAGTGCTCTGTCAAACTCTTCAACAAAATTTTTTAGAAGAATGCAGACACATTGGAGAACCAAGATCGAAATTTTTTTCTAAAATACATTTATTGCGTGCTGAGGTCAATAGTACTTAACATACGTCGATTGAACTTGGGTTTCGCAGCACCTGTATCCAAAAATATGCTTTATTGGACTTCAAAGGAAGTATCGTTCCTGAGATACCTACCGTTAATTTTATACAGCAT
This sequence comes from Schistocerca gregaria, assembly GCF_023897955.1. NCBI lineage: Eukaryota > Metazoa > Arthropoda > Insecta > Orthoptera > Acrididae > Schistocerca > Schistocerca gregaria. The sequence goes on from NC_064923.1 coordinate 425,730,806, forward strand.
ATAGCGGCGAGTTGGGTGTTGAGTTAGTAATGAAAGTCCAGGATGAGCTGCGAATAAAAAATATGCGGGTAGTAGGGAATATTCTCGGTCGTACTTAGGCGGGCCGTCAGAACTAATATCCTGTCATGCAAGGAATCACGAGCTGTCGCGCACGCAGTCTGTCATAAGTGAAATGCGTTCGTGCGTGGGACGGTGCAGTAATGATGCCTCAGATGTTACCAAAAGTAATTTCAAAGTTCTCTTAAGAGCTTTCTCGCTGCAAGTTTCTACAAGGTCCCACACAACGCAAATTCATTAGCAACGACATTTTTCAGTAGACAGACGGATTAGTTTCACATTTTTCACGTTAAGAGAACGAAGTTTTTCGCGACATTATTGTTGTATAAAATAATCTCTGACTCTTTTAGCATCAATTCAGGGAAATACTCTAGCTTTCGACAATTATCTCCGTTGGCTTCATCAGGAGTATTTGACTGTCAAACTGCTTCTCTGACGGCCTTATATAGGTCGAAGACGGCTTCTGATTAGTCGATAATTACGCCATGCTGTCGCATATGGTGTCAACGGTCCCACCTTTCCGTAAACATTGCGAAGAATATCCCTGGCTCTTCTCTACACCGAGAGGACTATGCACCACTAAGATTATATGCTCTGTCACGTTGAAGATGTTGTCTCAACATTCTAATTTTTACAGCCTCTTTTAATTACGGCATTACGGAGAATGGGGCAAAACTTAAGTTTCGTCAAAGAGTATTTTATGTTTCTTTGTAGGACTGTGTTCCGAAACCGCAGATTCCTAAAGTCTGGGTTTCTATTATGCGTTGGCGTTCGCCAAATTGGTATCTTATCTTTTATCTCGAAATGCTTCAGTGTTTTCACGCGAAGAACTGTGAGCCGTGCTGCGGCTCGCGTTGATGCTGCTTGTAGGTTCTCGCCCTCTGTTGGAGACCAGTCGGTATCATTCGGTTGGCATGGTTGCGGTAGTTTGTCTTGTTCTCGTGTTGAGTGGTGCCACTCGGTTTCGTAACAGTTTCCTGTCCGCTAGCGGCAGCAGCGGCGGTTATCGATGTGTAGTAAGTGTTGCCCTATCTTTGGGGTGACGTCGTTGTTTTTCCGGACAGTTGAGTGGGTCAGTTCGGTTTGGGACTTAAGAGGAGCCAGGTCCGCACTGCGCCATAATAAGCCACTACCGCTGCCGGCACGCATGGACTACCGGATGGAAGGGCTTTGGTCACGAGGGTGAACCACATCGACCAAAACCGGATCCAGGAAGTTTTAAGATGAGTGCATTGCAATCCCAATAGAGAAACCTCCACTATTGTGATAGCTCGCGATTCTCCAATGACTTGGGTTCGTGGTGCTGCTCGTAGTGTCTCCGAGGCGAAGTGCATGGTTGGTTCTTCTGTTCTGGTGGCAGTCGTTCCTTTCTCGTTCCGAGCTGTCTAAACACAGTATTCTGGGGACGTTGGGAAGACGCCTGGTTCAGGCTTTAGCGTACTGTTCCATCTGGTTTATCGGACAACAGGTAGCTTCAGCAAGATTATCATTAGTCATTCGTTAGACTGCCACTAGTCTTAGTTACCATCTTATGAAGTGAATGCAACTCTTGGCTGCCTATCTCATCGCTCACGAATGTGTTTGTTGCCGGACCTTCGCAAAGGTCGGTTCTTGGAGCACCGTCTGTGGCCCCTTGGTTGTTGTAAGACATGTTTGTTAACTCGTTTGGTGAACAAAAATCTAATGTCTCCGAGCACTATGGGACTTAACAGCTGAGGTCACCAGTCCCCCAGAACTCAGAACTACTTAAACCTAACTAACCTAAGGACTTCACACACATCCATGCCTGTGGCAGGATTCGAACCTGCGACCGTAGCAGTCGAGTGGTTCCAGACTCAACCGCTCGGGAACTCCGGCCGGCATTTGGTGATCAGTTGCTTGTTTTTTAATTAACCTTTATTATTGTATTTGCTGTTTCACAACAGGTTTATATTTTTTTACATTATTGCCGTTCCTGGCGTGTAAGGCCTTCAGCCGGATTGTGGTCATTTGCCTTAAAATTCTAATCTGGTATTTTTATTTACGCAGTAAGCGTTTAAAACCTTATTTGCTGCCATTCCTGGCGTCTGATGCCTTCTGTTGTGTTTGTGGCAACTTGCCTTTCAAAAGCTGTAATTTGTAAGTTGCAGCGAGTTTTAAACAATTTTTAATTTATTGCCATTGCTGGCTTGTAAGGCTTTCTTCCCAAATCGCAGTCCACAGCTCGTGGTCGTGCGGTAGCGTCCTCGCTTCCCATGCCCGGGTTCCCGGGTTCGATTCCCGGCTGCATTAGGGATTTTCTCTGCTTCGTGATGACTGGGTGTTGTGTGCTGTCCTTAGGTTAGTTAGGTTTAAGTAGTTGTAAGTTCTAGGGGACAGATGACCACAGATGTTAAGTCCCATAGTGCTCAGAGCCAATTTTGAACCAGATCGCAGTGGCTTGCTTTTAAAATATTATCTGCTGTGTCTGTATCTAATGATGAGTTGCTATATTGTAAATAACCGAAAACAGTCTTATTTACACAGTTGTTTATTCCTTCATTAATAACGTCTAGTATTTTTATTTATTGTTGAGTCTGGAATTACTGGTTTAAAATCAACAGTATGTACCTGTAAAAAGCCACCAATAGTAACTGATTACAGCCCCGTTCACAATCGTAACTGGATCCTGCCTGCATTGACTACCATGTTTCAATATGTATCACATGTGTCTATAAATTTTTAGAATATTCATTTATTACTGTTAGTCAAAGCTGTTAATGGTCTTGTTTTTTTCACAGGCTGAATTAAAAAAAAATATTTTGATTCAAAATTGCTTGTATGGACTTTTTCTTTCGTGGTAGCTGGCTAGAATTTTTCCTTGAAAAGTATTCCGCTATATTCTAGACAGAGAATATACGTGTCTAATATTTTTTTCAGAATTTTTACTGACATTTGAAATTATTACTAACTGGTATTTCTGTAGTACAGCGAGACTACCCTGAGATGCCTATTTTCGTGACTACCACTTTATTGTCCACACTTGGATAGGATACAGAGTTGCCCCGCGGGACTTTCACCTTGAGGAGAAAGTTTGGAAACAAGCGGCGGACAGCAGCAGCGGTGGCCGCCACTCTGGACGCGTCGCCTGCCAGCAGCGGCCTCCACGCTGCTCCACCGCCATCGTCGTCGACCCCGCCGCCGCCGCCGCCGCCGCCGCCACGGACCGTGTATTTTCAGCGGCCAGAACTAATATTTGTCCTACGTTATGCCGCAGCGGTCCGTTTCGATTTCCGATCCGCAGGCGGCACACACTCGTCGAATGAAAGAGGAAACATAAAGCGATGTCACAAGCGTGGCCAGCCATGCTTTTACTTCACTTAGCACTTCTCAGGGCACCGAGTGCCTGGACGCCTCACAAGCTGACACAGGCAACATGAGCACGCATTTTACCATGTATTTCTTATGTCTGCTGAAGTTTCATTCTCTTTTAACTTCCATTGTGGGCTAATTTCTGTACTTGCTCTTGCACGACCGGGAAGTTGCATGGGAAACACTGCAACACAAAACTCGTTTTTTTTTTTCTTTTTTCTTCCGGGTGCAAATTCAGGGTGTTTGAAAACGAATGTAGCATCTTTTACATTCAACTTACAAATATAAATAATACATGAAAGGAAAGAGCAACTGAAACACTTTTGTCTGTATATCTGTGCGAAAAGGGAAGCGTATGGAACGACCAAGAGAGACTGAAGACCATATTGAACGAGTGAGACACTCTTTCATGAGTAGCCCAAAGCAATCAGTTCGGAAGGCTAGTCGTGAATTAGCAGTTGGAGTGACGTTTGTGTGCAGATTTTTAAGTAAACACAGTTACGTCCTTATCGTTTGGACTTTTTTCAAGCTCTAAAGCCTACAGATCAACTTTGCTCACGAAATGCTGCTACATAAAAATAAAGATTTTCTGCATCGTGTCGTCTTCAGTAACGAATCGACATTTTACGCAAGTGGAAATCTGAGTACACGTAATGTACAAATCTGGGGGTCAATAAATATGCACGAGATGGTACAGTTGCAAAAATGGCTCTGGGCACTAGGCGACTTAACTTCTGAGGGCATCAGTCGCCTAGAACTTAGAACTAATTAAACCTAACTAACCTAAGGACATCCCACACACCCATCCCCGAGGCAGGATTCGAATCTGCGACCGTAGTGGTCACTCGGTTCCAGACTGAAGCGCCTAGAACCGCACGGCCACCCCGGCCGGCCTCGTACAGTTGCGACACTCCTATAAATTAAAAGCTTTCTGTGCCTTAACCCGGCGGAACATTCATGAGCGCTTCTGTTCCGGTGAAGCAACTTAAATAATGTTTCTTATCCTGATGCGCTAGATCAACTGCTCTTTCCTCAACTGGAAGAAGCTGAACCACAGAGCTTTATTTGGCAGCAAGATCATGCGCCGCTGGATTGCGTGCAAGAGGCCGAATGACACAGCTTGTTTCGTGAGACCTCCATCTTCACACACGGTCTGACGCCCTGTGACTTTTGCTTTTGGGGAATCTTAAAGAACCTTGTGTGTGTGCTTCCGCCACCAGCTGATCTACCCAACTTTAGAGGGGGACATTAGTGCTTAGCGTCACGTCGACGACGAGGTCATTAGAGACGGAGCACAACTCCGATTAGGGATTGATGGAGAAGGAAAGCTGCCGTTCCCTCTCCGAAGTAACCATCCCGGCATTTGCTTTAAATGATTTAGGGAAATTGCAGAAAACCTGAATCAGGATGGCCGTACGCGAGTTTGAATTGTCGTCCTCCCGCATGCGAGTTTCCTGACTTTAGAAACAGCATCGTTGCAACAATTACTTCAGATGCACTGATCTATGTTTGGGAAGAGCTAGCCTGTCGAATCGATATGTTTTGAATGCTGCACACACACACACTTCATAGAAAAACCATTTGAGTTGCTCTTTCATTTGATGTGCAGGGTGTTTCAAAAGTGATTGTCATTTTTAGAGACATGACAGGAATGATCTTTCAAGGCAAAAAAGTGAAGTAAACATCAACTGTAAAACTCATACCTTAAAAGCAATGAGCAATTCTTGATCTGCGATACTGTGAAACAAATGTCCTCCACAGCAAACTGTTTGCTTTCCGTATTTTGGGAAGTGGTAGAATAGACCAAAACAAGAAAAAAAGGCCAGTAAGCAAGTGCTCTAAAATGCGTACCTTAGAAGTTATGAGGGCTTGTTGATTAGCAGAGTTGTGTTTCAAATTAGCTCTTAAGGTATGCATTTTAGAGCACATGTTTACAGAACTTTTTTCCTGGTTTTGGGTCATACTAACACTTCTCAAACTTTGGAAAGCGAAGAGATTGCAGTACAAAAGGTATGTTTCCCAAAATTGAAGATCAATAATTGCTTATAGCTCTTAAGGCAAGCATATTAAAGGCCTTGTTTATTTGACTTTCCTGTTTCGAATGATCATTCCTGTGATATCCCTGAATACTGACATCACCTCTGAAACACCCAGTATTATATGTGTCAATTGAATGTAACAAATTGTACAGTCTTAAAATTCATAATTCGTTTTGAAACACACTGCACATGAAAGCCATATAGACAGCACTATTACGCTCGTGGAAATGGAAAACTAGACTCAGTTGGCTTGTATCCTGCTTTTATCTGAAGACGTTTCCCAACAGCAGAACCTCGCTCGTGGAAAGAAGACGCAAAAATTCATATTGGCCGAGGTATATTAACTAACAAGTGTGACTATCATTTAGCTACTGTAACCAGACACTTTCTAACGTGCTTTACAGAAGTAAACCACAGTGAGACCAGGAAATGGTCCAGTTATCCGAAGAAAGCTGAATAGACTGCAGCGGGAAAATGGATTAGTACAGGGCTGACAAGAAAGATCAATGTACGAACAGACAAACACCTACTAAACTTCACCAATAACACCGGAAGTGGCAGACAACAGCAGAACTAAATCACAAGCACCGTGGTTCGAAAGGTAGCCCATGCGAGTTTGAAAGGAAGTCAACAACAAGCTACCGTATTCCATAGGCCTCTCATACAAAACTACTAAGTAAAGATCACTCAACAACAGCTGAAATTTTTTCGACGAAGTTCGTCTTCACCCTGCACAAATCCTCGACTGGCGCGGATTGCACCAGTACTTGTCAGTTACTCTGAAGTTGACTAAGGGAACTATTAGCAGCAGTTCATCTTTAATAAACAGAGGATGTAAGTGACCCACCGTGACTCTGCAGAAAGGGACGGCTGCGGGAAAACTGTGTGTTCTCGCGGGAAACATGCAGATGAACTTGAAGAGGCCAAGTTTGCATCTTCAAGTCTTACTTTCAAGTGGCATTCTCCAGACGAGCTGGTTGATGTTAGTGAGTGCCTGTAAACTTAGCTCACATCGAGCTTTGCCAAGTTCGCGCGGCACGAAAACTGAGAGGGTTACATGACGACTCCTTGTTGCTTGTTGCCCGTGGTGTAGTATTGTACAGAGTCTATTGAAAAGGAACTTTTCGACGTGCCTAAAGAAGAGAAGCCGGCAGCTCATGTTTTGGGAAAGGTATAATGTGCTAAAGCCCGTCTGCACAAAATAATGCAGACTCTATCAAGTTTCACGCATTTCATCAAAGCTAGCACTGATGCTACAAACATATGTAGTGCACATTTATTGCTTAAACTAACGATAAATTTTTGTTGTGAAGGAAGTCTTAAAAATGTAGTCATGAACCAAAGATTTATTTTTATTGTGTAATTAGCATAGCGCCCACTACTTTGTTCTCGTAGATTGTATGGTCAGCAGAGACTTTTGGTTTTGTTTAAATTTAATCGAATTTTTATGTTGATCACTAGCTACAACACCATGGCCTTCTCCAAATGCACTTCTAACCAAAAAGCGATTCTGGTGGCTGGAGTCGAAGTTGTTGTTAATCATGCTTTTGTAAATATTTTCATAGCAATTTTCATCTCCTAATAAACATTTCTTTATATCTAACAGAGAAGTAAAATACCAATTTTCATAAATTTAGTTTTAAAATTTTTTTATTGCAACGATATATTATCTTAAAAATTTTCATCCCCTATTGCACTCTGGTAAGTATTCAATATTCAGAAAGAGTGCAACATTTATTTTTTTATTTCTAACCGAGAAGTCAAAGACAAGTTTTCATAGATGTAACATTAAAATCCTTTAGGAGGTCTTTAGTAATATTTTTTCTTAAACTTTAATTCACTATTATACTCCCTTAGTGGTTGAATTTACAAAAATGATAAAACACGTATTTCTTGTTTCCTGACTGAGAAACCAATTACTAGTTTTCGTAGTTGTAGGTTCAAAATTCTCCTAACAGTGACATACTTTCAGAAAGTCTTTCATCCTTATTTCAACCCTTAAGAGTTCATTTTCGGACAGTCCTTTCTTAGACGTTGCCTACAGTATAAGATCCGCACCCAGTCCCAACTTCCAGTTTCTATCCTTAGCAGTTTGGAGTGGTCGATGATGAGTCAGTGAATCATTGTGAGCCTATTTCACACCCTTAGGGGTTGAATTTCTAAAAAACATTGAAACAATTACTTTTTAATCTTCAACCGAGACGTTAAACACCAATTTTAAGAGACTTAGCTGTAAAAATGGTTTCGGAATCAAATATTTCCATAAAACGTTTCACCCCCTGTTCATCCCTTAGGTATTAAAATTAGAAAAACCTTGGCGTGTGTATGTTTTATTTCTAGCAGAGAAGCCAAGTACAAATTTTCGTAGACTGTTAAAAAATGCTTGTACAATGAAACATAAGCTGAGCGGACACAGACAGGGGATCATTCTGGTGGAGATATGGGCCTAAAACGTTAAAATCCATCGAGATAAGCAGCTTTGACAAACGGCATATTATTATCACGCAGAGACTGTGAACGAGTACCTCGAAAACGGAAAAGCCTGTCGAATGTTCACATGCTACTGTAGAAAGCATCTGCGGAAAGATGTAGACGGGCCACCACTAGGCGCTAAATAATTGGATGTCCAAGACTCTTCGCAGAACGTTCGGTTTGGAGACAGGTCTGCCCTGTAAAGTAGGATAGATGGAGATCTGTGGCATCTCAGCCTAAAGAGCACAATGCCGGTGCATGCACAAGTGTTTCGTAACCCACCGATACGCATCGTTGGACATGGAGCTCCGCAGCAGACCACTACTTTGTGTTCACATGTTGACCCAACGACGTCGTCAGATACGACTGTAGTGGGCGCGGGACCATCAGTATTCGACCGTCGATTAATGGAAACGTTTCGGCCCTTCGGATGGATCACATTTTTGCTATACTAATCGATGGTCTTCTCCACAAAGTCCATCATCGAGGTGTACGGCGGCTCGGCGGACGCAGGCTGTTTGGAGCAGTAGTACACTACGGGAGAGACTCTCCTGCGCTTGCGTGGAAATAGTGATAGTAGTCACCACCTACATCCCTCCATGAATGGTGGCATCCCCGACGGCGAAGTCATCTTTCAGCAGTATAATTGTCCGTGTCTCGGAGCCAGAACCTGGCTACAGTAGTCTGAGCAGCATTATAGTCAACTCACATTCATGTCTCGGCCACCAAATTCGCCTGACGTAACTCCTGAGGAACCTATCTGGGTCGTTATCTGGTACCATTACCGCGTAACCACATCAGCGGTCTACTGACAAACTGTCGGATCAATGATGTGCAGAATCAGTGACGCATTTCGTTCCAAAGACGAGCAGACAAGATATTAAGGAGGTGGTCATAATCTTTTGGCTCACCAGTGTATTAGCAAAATGGCGCGAAACGGGGTCTGTAGCGGATGAAAACCGCGGTATTCGTTGCCGAAGTTCAATCTCGCGTTAGTCTTGATGCAAATATATTCCGGGCCAGTTTGATTATGCCCACCCCGTATTTCTTATATACGCTACATAAGAACACGTGGCGTGGCGCAGACCTGTTTACACACGTGGCTCGGTATTGCAAATACAGAACAATACGGCCCGCCGGGGAGGTGCGACGCACGCACGGTTGACACAGCGGAATTTAACACAAATATCCCGGAGACATGACGTAACGAGATATGCGTGCCGGGGGCTTAGCGCCGGCTGAATGCCGGCTTGTGTATGGACCGGGGACGGGCGTGTGTTTGCGCGCGTGGGCCAAACAGCGCGCATTGATAAGGCGCGCGGATAGGGGCCAGGGGCGGGTGACAGTTCTGGCGCAGAAAAACCCAATTCTCTCACGCCGCCGGTGCACGAATATCATAACCCAGCGTCACCCATAGTGTATCTGTGATGAAAATATAACAAAAGATGATATCAGGAAACACCCCTATTTCCACTTGGATTTCACTTGGAAATAGAAATAAATTGCGTAGTGACGTCGCTTACAATAGGAGAGGGTGGTCATAATTCAAGAACAGCTTCTCAAGGAGGCCCAGTGTCGTCTGTAGTTATCGTATACCAGTGATACTTGTTAGACATGCTAGTGTGTTAATGCGGAACTGATTTACACTGCAAAAAAAAATTAGTTCTAATTTTGGCCACTAGGTGCAAATCTGGTGCTGTACACTGTCTGTATGACGGTATGATATCCACGCTGTTATTTGACAAGCCGTAACGTGAATGATCAGTTTGGCTAGCCCCTGCGCTGTTAGTGAAACTTTTTTATGCTAACTGCAATTACAGTGCTGCATTGAGAAATTATCGCTGACTGAAAGTTCTGCGGAGGGCTCAATGTCATCAAATGGTTTTAAGAAGATAATAATGAAATTCGTAAACACGGGTAAGCTCGGTGTGGCATCTAGAAGAGGAAGGCGTCCTATACAGGTGGAAGTTACTGACGAGGATGTTGTTACTGTACCTGACCATGTAGGAAATGCCCCAGCTAGTGCTAGTGGTCGCGCAGCGTCACTTGTCCATCCCATGGTCAAGAGTACGCTAAGTTTTGCTGTTTATTTTAGACTGGTGCTCGTACAAGATCCAGGCCGTACAGCAACTGAAACTTCGTTATCCAGAACAACGTTCTGAATTTGCCCTTCGGTTTCTGGCACGGATCGATGACACGTGGCCGGGAAACGTTCTATACATTTAGAGGTAGATTTTAGACTATAGAGCTCAGTCAAAATAAAGGACTGACGAATTGAGGCCTTTTTAGACCTCATATCCTGCACGAAGTACTATTTCACTAGCCGTTTAAGACTGTGGTGTGGGTTCACAAACACATTTACCCTCGGTCCGTTTTCTTTGAAGAGAGTACATCTAGAAGGCCAGTCAGGTGTAGCGTGACGTCTGAGCGTTATTGAGGTCTCCTTGTACAGCCTGTGATTTGTAGTTTGGAAGTGTGCAAGCACTGTTGTCGTACAAAATGGAGCAACACATCCTGTCACTCGCCCAATGACAGATGATCTTAAGGCAGCCTTCTACGGATGTATTATTTCCCTAGATTTGCCAGATACATGGCTTGCAGCATCACGTGATCTGAATCCATGTGACTTTTGGTTCTGGAAATATCTAAAATAACTCATTTACGATGGGCGGCTGCTGTGGCCTAGCGGATCTAGGCGCTTCAGTCCGGAACTACGTGGCTGCTACGGTTAGAGCTTCGAATCCTGCCTCGGGCATGGATGTGTGTGAAGTCCTTAGGTGTGTTAGGTTTAAGTAGTTCTAAGTCTAGGGGAAAGATGACCTCAGATTTTAGGTCTCATAGTTCTTAGAAGCATTTGAACCAATTTTACCATGGGCACTTTCCGTCTCTCCATAAACTGAAGGTCAGTATATTGAATAACGTTGTTTTGATTACACGGGAACAACTGAGAGAAACTGTCGAATATCTCGTTTTACGGATGCAGAGTATTATCGTTGTATCCAGTGCTCATACTGAACAAATTATGTAAACGGCGGTTAATAATAAAATCAACATTAAGCCTTTCTCATTTGTTTGGTCTTTACGGCCCACGTCCCTTTTCTAATCAATTATGTATGAAAACATTTCTACACAACCCATTTCTCAAATTAGAAGTATCCTTCGAATGTGTACTCTTACGTTACGTTTCTTAAAAATAGGAGGGCACCGCCAGTCACCCTCAGCCAGTTCGCGGAAAAGTGTTACAAATAGCTGAAGCACAAGAACCTAAGTAAACGCAATAGTGTTCCTAAGATTGCATTTGACGTGTCAAACCTCTAGATTTCTCTAATTCCAAATAACGTGCAACATGGGTTTTGGTTGGCAAGCCAGCATGAAATCGGACTGAGAACAAGGAGAAGCTGCGAATGTGCGAGAAGCACCCAAAAGTGAGAGTCGACCACCCTCGGCAGGCCAGGGCAGAGGAGAGAGCAGCAAATCCGGACGTCGCATATATCAGGCGGCACTTTTATCCGCGCTGAATTGGGCGGCCTTATCGGCGCGCGGACGGAAGTTTTAACGCAGACAAATCCCCGGCTCCCGCCGAGGAGACCGATGCCCGTCATCTGCGGTGCTGCACCCCCTCTGCCCCCCACCCCTCACCTCCCTCACCAAACACTCCATCTCTCCGGCCTCAGCCAGCCGTTCCTCCTCGCCCCTGTCCCTTATGCTGCCCGCAGCACGCACTGCCCGTTCGATCTCCAAGACGCAAAATTTTATACCTGCTGTTCTGATAACCTTGTCGGCAAAATTTCCCATAGTGTTGTAGCTGGTTGAAACAAAGGCGCTTGAGTAACTGAATCGAATGAACTTTACTTGTAGTTTGCAATCAGTTACACTATCATCCACAAGCTTGGAAACACCTGGTAATTGTAGAAAATGGAAAGGAAATACAGTATAAAAATGCATTTTGTTGTCTCCCAAATGTTTATTAAGCTCCAATAATATACAGGAAGATGCAACAATTAAATGTTCGATTCCTCAAGATAGCCACCCTTTGCTTTCATCACTGCCTTGCACACTCTCGGCATGCGCTGCGTCAGTTTTGCCAAGGTTTCAGTTGGAATTAATCTCCATTCTTGCTGCAAGGCCTCCCACAATTGTAACCCACTCATGATTTCCCGTTTTCGGATCCTCCTGTCCAATTAATCTCACTGCAGCTCGATTGGGTTACAATCAGGTGATTGAGGCGGCCTTTCCCTATTTTTCAATATTTTACGAACCTCTAGAGACTTCACAGTTCTGATACAAGCGAGACATATGATCGGGTCGTTGTCTTGCTGCAAGACAAACCCTTTCCTAATCAGACGCAAACCAGATGTCCTTTCATCTCGCTGGAGAATAGCATGATAATCCTTTTGGTTCAGTTTTCCGTCTGTTTTCACCAAATCTCCGACTCACTCCAAAGGATCCCCATACCATGACAGAACCCCGTACATGCTTTACAGTTGAAATTACGCACAGAGGATTCGAGTGTTCATGGGGTCAACGGCCTACAAATCGACGGATTTTACTTCCAGATATTTCGAACTTGGATTCATGAGTGAATAAGACTCTTTCTCAGTCCCCCGCTGTCCAATGTTGGTGTGTCCTAGCCCACTGAAGCCTTTTCTTCTCGTTATCTGGACGCAACAGTGGTTTCCTTGTTGCTACATAACCGCAGAGGTGGTTGTCTGCCAGTCTGTTGACTCACTCACCGGTGTATCCCTCGTTGCGTTCAGTTCAGCAGTCAATTCATGGACAGTTTATAATCTGTTACACTTTTCCTGGCGTTCTGATATTTTCCTGCGTGCTCCTGAGCGAGGACGATCTCCATAGGAGCTTGTTTCTCGATGCCGGTGTATGGGTTCGACAACTCCGCTTATGAAAGTCATCAGTTTCTTCGCTGTTTGTCGGATTCTGTTGCCTTCTTGGTGCAAAGGGATTATCATTATCCGTGATTCATAAGGAATCTGGCACTCTGGAGCCATTTTCAGTTACTTTCGCGGCTTGTTATACCTTCATGCAAACGCAACTATAACTGAACAGAAATGAAACATCATACCTCTACATAGCCATGCCGTCTACTCGCACCACCTGGCGTGTTTAGTAGAATTCCCTGGTGGCTGACATGAAACGGAGCAGCACTAATATGTTCCAATATTTATGTATATGTACAATAATTAAGTGTACAATACTGTACGTGTCATTATAACCGTTACTTGAGCTTGATATTCGGTATTCTAACCAATAACTGACATAGGCCACTTGTAAGCCGTTGTAATACGCAGCATGGTGTTTCCAAACTACATTAAAATACCTACAAAAAGGTCCTGTTCATTTATTCTGTACGCTAACAGTTAGCAGGTAATGAGCAAGATTGAAAATCTCAAACAAGTTATTTGAAGGTGTTGCAGGTAGCATAAATCCGGCTGTAGGGGTAACCGGATCACCCTGTATATAGGATGTAAGCGATAACAGCTTATAAAGTACGACAGTGATGTAGGGGAAGTCGAGATGAACAATTTGATACAGGGTACTTGTGGTCTATGAAGCTTGGAAACTACGTCAAATCGGCCTACAATAGCCATGCCAAGTTTTTAGCTTCCTCTCCCTCTTTTGTTCCACATTATTTTTATTTTGGACCACATTACCACCTCTGAAACATTGTCGGTGGAGCTCTCCTTCACAATATATATTATAGTGTTTAGTTGGATCATTCAAACTTTATAAAAACCAGAAAGTGGTTCAGTACGAAAGAATGGACGAAATGTAATTGAATCGATAAATAGGAAATAGAGTCATATCCACTTTTCTTTTTTTTCGAATAACGTTTACCGGAGATGACTGATCTTTGTATATGCACGCACCGCGTGGTGTAACGGGGGATCATGTCTCGTAGACAGAAGTGCCCGTTAGCTGGGTATTGAGTTAGGGAGTGGGCCATGTCCATACTAACAAGCGTATAACAGACCTTCCCCAATAACAAAGAAGAAATTAGACGAGCTAAATAAAATCCTACAATACATACCAGACAAGCAGAAACCCGTTTATAACCGTCTCTGCGGGCGGTGAACGAAGTTTGGACAAGGCGAAGGTGAAACGTACTCACCACTGGCAGCTTTTCTGTACTTTAGTTGTTGTTGTATTTGGGGTACATTATGATTATACTTGTGTACTCATAACACACTATTTTGTTGCTATAATGAATTTGAATAATAAACGTTTGTGTAACACAATTCATCCGCAGCAACGACACGGATATTTTCATGAATTTCAACAAGTTGGAAAAACGATCTCCTCCAGTACATTCAGACTTGGTTACTGACCACAATGGATGGCTAAAGTATATTTTAAAGGCATATGTTTTTTCAACGGGGGACCAGTTTCCTCGTGGAAACTTAACGACGCCATTCTTGAACCCAATGTGTAGATAACGGTTTTTTGGTCTCCTGAAAAACTGAGTTGCTGGGATATGAGCCCGTTTCAATTCCTCGATTTATTGTACAGAAAAACGAAAGACCGATATTAATGACCAGTTCATCACAAAAAGAAGTAATGGTAGAAACTTAGATTGAGTGTAACAGTACAGCTGCCGTATTACCAATTAGGAGTGTACAAAATTGAGCGATATGTGGAGAACAGTAATCAGGTGATGCGAAATACAGTATTCAGCTATAGTTTGCATCGAAAGATCAATAATATTTTCATCGACTTATTTCCCCCCAAGACTGTAGAGCCGGTGGTATTTTGAAAGCGTGGACAGATTTTTGTGTACATTTTTGTAACTGAAAGAAGCTATTGAGTAATACAGCAGACAGTTTTCAAACCATACACTATCACAAGTTCCTCGTGATGGCCATTTTCGCAGCAGCTGAGTATAAATTGCCGTAGCTCAGCTCCTTTTGTATGACGTAAGTATAAAGATTTTTTTCAAATTTAAATTGTGCACCAAAACGCGTTTCACCTTAGCTACAACCCGTCTTCAGTCAGTGTCCTGATATATTACACGATCTTCTCATTCGCACATATAGGGTTATCGTCTGCAAATATAGGATATAGATTTGAAACGCTTCATTGAAGTTTTTGTAATAAAATGGAAAAGTACTCACAGATCATTACTTACTGTAAATCTAATGCGTGATCACAAATCTCATTTCTCTCCCAAGTATGTAAATGTGAAAACAGAACAGAAATAATAATAAAATAAACAGTAATAAAAATAGGTAACTCACTATCACACACACACAAACACACACACACACACACACACACACACACACACACACACACACATACATAAACACATACACACAAACACACACTCACGCATCACATAATGAGCACATACAGATTAGAGAATAATATATTGAAAGCAAAACCTGAGAAATTTGGCAACACTTGCAGAAACGAATGACAATTTACACTTAGAAAATGCCAGTTACAGTGCTATATTTTGAAAACCATGACCGCAAAGTAAACAGCAAACATTCAACCCGTCTGACACATAAAAGAAAGCTGTTTGGCAAAATAATGATTAGACGTTGATTTGTAAGTTCTTCGTTTTATTACAAAAATTTCAATTGACTGGTTTAATTGTATAGCCTTGATGTGCAAAACGATAACCTATATGTGCAATCGAAAAAATTGTGTAATATTTCAGTAAATTTACTGAGGATATTTTGTAACTAAGGCGAAACGCTGCTGGGTCCATACGTTAAATAAAAAAAAATTAATGTGCAGCTGGAAGTATTGCAGTTTGTATTTACTATCGATTTGCAGCTGGTTTCGTGAAGCTGGGAAAATTCACAATATGTTATCTCGTAAAGTTTAAATTCGAAGGATTCCGTTCGTGGATATTGGCAGAAGAGTGAACTAGTACATATCGAGAGGATCAATGACATTTCTAATTACAGAAGACTGTGTTCTTTAGCATTCCAGTAGTGCTCTATTCTGCACGTCCCATCAGGCTTGTTACTACGTGACAGGACGAATGTGTTCTGCAGGTATAACCAACCACGAAAGACTCCCAGAACACATCACGGAAGTCTAGCATGAATTTCTGATTGTGTTTCCCTACGTCTCCATTTCAGTCGCTTCGTCTTTCATTCATCGCAGCAGACAGATTAAGAGGTGACAGTTTGCCATCACAGGGGAGAAGATATCAAGTCTCGTCCTTGTCACGCGGAATCAGCAACAGGGTCTGTGGATGTGGGAGCCGTGCGTATCAGAAGGAGCAGACGACTAGGCGGCGGTAACGAAGCGTGAGGCGGCCCGGGAGCCGCAGCTGGAGGCGAGCTGCTTGCTTCACGAGGAGGTGGCGGCGGCGGCGGGGGCGGGGTGGGGGGGGGGGGGTGGGTGGGGGCGGCGCGGTATCGTAAGATGATAGCGGGCACAGCCGCTGATGAGGTGTCGGCTTCGGCTGCACATAGACGCGACATGCGACACGGCAGGCTCCAGCCTCCCCCCAACATAACCACGTGTCAGCCCACCTTGTCGCAGAAGGTGGGGGCGTCAACGCCCCCGCGTCCTCCAACACATCTTTTGATGAACGTTCTCCCATCAGCGGCCCTCCACACGCCGCATGAAGGTACAGACGTGCGCCACAGTCAGAGAGTTTGAATTACCAAATCGAAAAAATTAAGCACGTGCATATCAGTAGTCCTGGTGAAATCTGAAGTTCCCTCTCTGCAGGACAGTGACACGCCGCTAGTGTTCAATACATAATGGCACAGCACATTGATACAATGGAGATGTTTCTCAAAACTAGACATGATTATCTTAATGGAATTTCCGCGACCATTTATTAAATAAAAATATGGCATTTCAGTCTTTGATCGCTATTTTTTATTATCAGTGACCGGTTTCGGGCTAGCTACCCATTTTCAGATCATATATTGGAGTTACAGAGTAACTTGTCCGTACAGAACAACCGGTTATGACAGCGAATCTATTGTTCTGTACTGAGAAGTTACTCTGTAACTGCAATATACACTCCTGGAAATTGAAATAAGAACACCGTGAATTCATTGTCCAAGGAAAGGGAAACTTTATTGACACATTCCTGGGGTCAGATACATCACATGATCACACTGACAGAACCACAGGCACATATACACAGGCAACAGAGCATGCACAATGTCGGCACTAGTACAGTGTATATCCAACTTTCGCAGCAATCCAGGTTGCTATTCTCCCATGGAGACGATCGTAGAGATGCTGGATGTAGTCCTGTGGAACGGCTTGCCATGCCATTTCCACCTGGCACCTCAGCTGGACCAGCGTTCGTGCTGGACGTGCAGACCGCGTGAGACGGCGCTTCATCCAGTCCCAAACATGCCCAATGGGGGACAGATCCGGAGATCTTGCTGGCCACGGTAGTTGACTTACACCTTCTAGAGCAAATTGGGTGGCACGGGATACATGCGGACGTGCATTGTCCTGTTGGAACAGCAAGTTCCCTTGCCGGTCTAGGAATGGTAGAACGATGGGTTCGATGACGGTTTGGATGTACCATGCACTATTCAGTGTCCCCTCGACGATCACCAGAGGTGTACGGCCAGTGTAGGAGATCGCTCCCCACACCATGATGCCGGGTGTTGGCTCTGTGTGCCTCGGTCGTATGCAGTCCTGATTGTGGCGCTCACCTGCACGGCGCCAAACACGTATACGTCCATGATTGGCATCAAGGCAGAAGTGACTCTCATCGCAGAAGACGACACGTCTCCATTCGTCCCTCCATTCACGCCTGTCGCGACACCACTGGAGGCGGGCTGCACGATGTTGGGGCGTGAGCGGAAGACGGCCTAACGGTGTGCGGGATCGTAGCCCAGCTTCATGGAGACGGTTGCGAATGGTCCTCGCCGATACCCCAGGAGCAACAGTGTCCCTAATTTGCTGGGAAGTGGCGGTGCGGTCCCCTACAGCACTGCGTAGGATCCTACGGCCTTGGCGTGCAATCGTGCGTCGCTGCGGTCTGGTCCCAGGTCGACGGGCACGTGCACCTTCCGCCGACCACTGGCGACAACATCGATGTACTGTGGAGACCTCACGCCCAACATGTTGAGCAATTCGGCGGTACGTCCACCCGGCCTCCCGCATGCCCACTATACGCCCTCGCTCAAAGTCCGTCAACTGCACATACGGTTCACGTCCACGCTGTCGCGGCATGCTACCAGTGTTAAAGACTGCGATGGAGCTCCGTATGCCACGGCAAACTGGCTGACACTGACGGCGGCGGTGCACAAATGCTGCGCAGCTAGCGCCATTCGACGGCCAACACTGCGGTTCCTGGTGTGTCCGTTGTGCCGTGCTTGTGATCATTGCTTGTACAGCCCTCTCGCAGTGTCCGAAGCAAGTATGGTGGGTCTGACACACCGGTGTCAATGTGTTCTTTTTTCCATTTCCAGGAGTGTATGATCTAAAGATGGGCAGCTAGCCCGAAACCGGTCATTCAAAATGAAAAATAGCGATCAAAGACTGAAATGCCATATTTTTACAATGGAGATGGACGGCACCATTTTATCTGCGCTCTTCTGGCGGAACACAATGGTAAATTGCCAGTTTGTGAGTCCAGACTTGTATGGGAAACAAAGAACAGATGTGACTCCTGAGATAACCAGCCAATGGTCACTTACTAGTTGTGTGAAAAAAATAATAAGACTGGTTTCTTATCTAACTAAATTTTTAATTTTTTTTTCAAACAACAAAATTATCCTCTTCAAAGCAGTTTCCTTCGGTAGGCGGAGTCGTTGTCCCAGTCTTGGTAGCAGCGGTGAAAAGGTTTCAACTGGTAGGCCTTTAACACGTCAGTTACTTTCTTTTGAATGTTCTCCACAGTCCCAAAATGATGTTCTTTTAAGGGATTTTTCAATTTCTGGAAAAGAAGGAAGTCACAAGGACTCAGAGGGTGAATAATATTCAGTTATGAAAGTCGTCGTGTGCCGTGGATCGTTGTGATGATTCCGCATCCACTTGTCTGCAATGTCCGGTGTCATTCGATTGGCCCTTTTCCTTAACCTTTCAAGGACCTCGAGTAACACGCTCACAAGAGCACGCACTCGTTCGATGCTTTCGTCGGTGTTTGGAAGTGAGTGTCTCCCTGAGCAAGGATCATCTTCAACGTGTGCTCGGCCTTCCAAAAATGGTTTCTTAGAGCGAAGAAGCTGTGCTGTAGATAAGCAATGCTCCACACAAGCCTGTTTCAACATTTCAAAGGTCGCACTTGTGGATTCCTCTAGTTTAACGCAAGACTTGATGGCATAACATTGATCTAAATTCCGCTGTTCCGTTTTCGTAACACATGGTGGAAAAAAAAACCTGACTGAGACTGTGGACGGGATGAATATACCGGTCTACAGCTCATTGCCAGATCTCTCACAGTGTTGTCGGTCTCATTACCTCTTCCTCATCTTGTATATTATTTAAGCCAGAATGAAAAGAGCTCCTGTTATAACAGATAAAAGGCGGTGAATCTTCTGGATTAAGGACACTGAATCAAAGACTGTAGCCAATAAATTTCAGGCTGCAAGTGTTCCAGCATCTTTCACTTGAGAGAGCTCATTGAGCTGGGGAAGTAGGATTAACTCGCAAAAAACTTTATGTCCGTGTTATAGCTCTTTCTCGCTGTGACGATTGGCTGAACCCATTGGAAGGAGTATACTGCGGCACACTTGTATATGTTACAAGAATAAGATAAGAATATTAATAAACTAAAATGAAGCTAGTATACGGTAAACGATGTTTGTTTCTGACAGGCTCGATAATGTGGATCGTTGACTGTATCCGCGACCACAGAACCAAAGATCCTGTCTTGTTGGAGTAAGAGAGCGCTGGGCGAACAGTTGTAGGTAGCTGTCTTTATGGGAAAGACGTTAGCGTAGGCAGTTTCTGTGGTGCGATGCGTGATGCCGCCAAGAGCTAGATTAATGTAGGTATGTCAATATTGTTGAACATGGAAGCAGATGTCTGCAGGCAAATAAGGTAAAAACGTTCAAAAATAATGATTTTAGTTAGTATAAATTAGTTGGCTGATCGTTTGCAGTCCTCTAGTAACCCCATAATGTACGTAAACTGCTGTGAGAGAAAGGCTAGTTAAATATTTCACTTTTGTAGTACTTTTAAGATTTGTTAACAGAGCTATGTGTAATTTGATGATTTACATTTATGTTGGATTAATGGAGTTAGATAATATTTGCTGTTCAGATATCATTGTTTCTGTATCAATAGTGAGTAATGTAACTTCAATTGTCAGATTTGTTTTTGAAAAGCCAAACTTAATTTCCAATATAATTTTGGTAAAGAAATTGAGTGTTACTAATTCACCATTATCAGTACCACCTCCCACTCCTGGTCATATATTTTTCAAAGAAGTTGGATTTTTTTTAATGTTCTCGTTTATCAGCCCAATGAATTTCATGTGCATTTCAAGTATTATGGCCAGCACTGAACACTGCTGAGCCTGTAGCTAGAATTTACCTTTTCTTTTTTTGTAATGAGAAACCACAATATATCAAGTTACTCCGTTGCTGCTCTGGAGGTAAGACAATTTAATTTATTTGCTATGTGCACAGGGACCAAAGTTACGAGTTGTGAACAGGCCCAGATGATTCAGTACCTAAGGGGCTTAATGTATTTTGCAGTTACTGTTTTTCTTTATTAGTATTGAAAGTTGCATTGCCTGCCGGCCGGAGTGGCTTTGAGGTTCGAGGCGCTACAGTCTGGAACCGAGCGATCGCTACGGTCGCAGGTTCGAATCCTGCCTCGAAGTTGGATGTGTGTGATGTCCTTAGTTTAGTGAGGTTTAATTAGTTCTACGTTCTAGGCGACTGATGACCTCAGAAGTAAAGTCGCATAGTGCTCAGAGCAATTTGAACCATTTTGAAGTTGCATTGCCCAATCAGTTCGTGCAAAGTTTTGCTAACAATAAGGAGACCACTTGCACTTATAACACGGAACACGACAATTCGAGTTCAGTATCCATTCCACAGTAATCACTTTTAAAGATAGTACACTTCGATAGTTACACTATAGGTGGTCAGAGTCAGTAACCACCTGTAATTCAGTATTTGATTGTGGTCACCATCCCGACACTTACGTCATTCTCAGTGCTCTTCCGTCTCTTCCTAGCGTCTCTTGTCATTTCTCTGCTATGTCGCCTTATCATGTTTCGGCTATCGCAGTGTTACTGGTATTTGGTAGTCGGATGCTGCTCCTGATGCAACCACTTCCCGCAGGACGGCAAATGTGTACCGCACCTGCCATCTGGTTTCTGTAAAAATTGTAAATAGCCTTTCGCTCCCTGTATTTTGCCACTGTCACCTTTAGATTTTGAATGAGAGTATTCCAGTCAACATTATCAAATGCTTTCTCTATGTCTATAAATGCCGTAAACGTAGGTTTGCCTTTCCTTAACCTAGCTTCTATGAGAAGTCGTAGGGTCAGTACTGCCTCGCGTGTTCCTACATTTCTCCGAAATGGAAACTGATCTTCTCCGAACTCTATTTCTGCTAGTTTTTCCATTCTTCTGTTAAGAATTCGTATTAGTATTTTGTCGCCGTGACTTATTGAACTGATAGTTCGGCAATTTTCACACGCGTCAGCACCTACTTTTTGTGGAATTGGTATTATTATATTCTTGTTGAGGTCCGACGATACTTCGCCTGTTTCATACATCTTGCTCACCAGATGGAAGAGTTTTGTCATGGGTGGCTTTCCCAAGTCTATCAGTAGCTCTAACGGAATATTGTCTCTCTCTGGGGCCTTGTTTTGACTTAAGTCTTTCAGCGCTTTGTCAGATTCTTCAGACAGCATTGTACCTTCCATCTTTTCTTCATCTATGTCATTTCTATCAGAGCTCTTGATATTCATATAGGTTTTTTCTCTTCTTTCCAGGGATCTCTTCACTTATCCTGTAGGTAGCGTCTGTCTTACCCCTAGTGACAGATGCTTATATATCCTTACATTTGTCCTCTAGCCATTTCTGTTTAGCCATTTTGCTCTTCCTGTCAATTTCATGTTTTAGACTTTGTATTCCTTTTTGCCTGCTTCATTTATTGCATTTTTATATTTTCTGCTCCCATCGATTAAATTCAATATCTCTTGTGTTTCCAAGCATTTATCCTAGCCCTCCTCTTTTTACCAAGTTGATCCTCTGCTGCATTTACTATTTCATCAAAGCTACCCATCCTCCTTCAACTGTGTTCCTTTCCCCTGTTCCCTAATGCTCCCTCTGAATCTCTCTATAACCTCTGGTCCTATCAGTTTATTTAAGTCCCATATCCTTAAATTCCTTTTTTGCAGTTTGTTCAGTTTTAATCTGCAGTTCATAACCAATAGGTTGTGTTTGCAGTCCACATCTGCCCTTTGAGATGCAGTTCAATTTCAAACCTGGCTCCGAAATCTCTGTCTTACCATAAGCAATCTGATACCTTCCTGTGTTTCCAGGTCTCTTGTACGATGCAGCCTTCTTTCACGATTCTTAAACCAAGTGTTACCTATGATGAAATGCTCTGTGAAAAATTCTACTAGTCGGCTTCCTCTTTCATTCCTTTCCCCCAATCCATATTCACATATTACTTTTCCTCCTATTTCTTTTGCTACTATCGAATTCCAGTCACCCATGGCTATTAAATTTTCGTCTCCCTTAACTGTCTGAATAATGTATATTATCTCGTCATATATTTCCATCATCTCCTCCTCACCTGCGACGCTAGTTGGCGTATAAACTTGTACTACTGTGGTAGGTCGGGACTTCGCACTCCCTATCGTGGCTACAACAATGAGTTCACTATGCAGTTTATAGTTGCGTATCTGCGATCCTATATTTTTTATTCACACCTGCATTAAAATGTGCTGGTACAGGACTATCTTTCCAGCTAGTGAAAATCAAGGTGTGAAATCCGAGGATTAATATTTAAGGGGAGTATACTACAGCTGTAGAGGTTGTACCCTTACGCGACATCGCACTTACTCACAGGTATGATCTACAAATATTACGAATAAAATCTGTACCAAGGAGAATTTGTACTTACGTCGTTCCCAATTTTAATATTTGATGAACTGTGTCATGCTACCTTAACTGCAAAGTCATAATTTTGAATCTCGCACGTACTGTGCTTACGCTGACGCGATAGCTCCGTATATCACAATGAACTTTCCGTTGATAACTATCGGTTTCATGTTCGAAATATATAAATCCTAAATTGTAAATATGGTACTGCCCGTGACATATTTAATCGGATTTTGAAGAGTGAAACTCTGTTGAATTTCACTCTTTGAGAACAACGAAAATTACCACAAATCCATTTGAAAAAGCGAATTTTTTCTCGATATCTCGGTGGTTGAAACAGCTATAGAAAGAGACTATAACTCATTTAGTTAAGACGTTTCCACAACTACTTTTGGTGAAAATGTAATTACGCTCATTAGCCGCTCAGATACGGTATCACATTTTTGCTTTGTGCTTCCGTGATTTAGTGGTTAAATGACAGCCTACAGATACAAATGTCTTGGGTTCAGTCACCAGGGCTTCTGTCATTTGCCTGTCATCGTGTTAATGTGAAAAATGACGAGGTGTACAGTGATTCGATGTCCACGATAAACTGAAGGTCTCACTACACACACAGGTCACAGAAGCCGTGGGAGAGCGATATGAACATACAGTCAGCACCACAAGAAAGTGTACGCCGTTACCTATTATAAGTCTATGTTTACATGAAAGTACAGGTCATTGCTAATTGTACAATTACCTAATAGTTAATCCAATCGCCGCTGTTATGGATTATAGCTTGGCCCCTTTTTGACTTGTTTTTCACGAGATTTCCTGGATATTCTCTCGGTGACGATCTCCATATCGGCCTGATTTTATATGACAACGGATTTCCTTTAAGCTTCATCTTAATATACGACCAAACATTTTCCGATCGGATTTTCATCCGGAGACGTAGCAGACCATGCCATCGTGGACACCCAGTTGTCTTATTTGCACGCTGTACACAGACGGCTGCAATATTTCTGATCATTATTTTCCTGAAGCTTCGTTCGAACGAAAAAGCTTCTTGACGGAGCTCAGAAGGCATTTTCGATAAATATAGGTCATTTTTCATCCCTTAAAATGGCTGTAAACAAGTGCAAATACTCAAAACATTCAATTCTCACACTATCTACCTATACACTATGCAAAAGGCGCATTGATTACGGACTCGCGACCCCTAACAGAGATGTCGTTGCGTACGTAACAATTAAAATTATGGCGTAAGCTTTCTTGAAATTGGCCGGCCGCGGTGGTCTCGCGGTTCTAGGCGCACAGTCCGGAACGTGCGACTGCTACGGTCGCAGGTTCGAATCCTGCCTCGGGCATGGATGTGTGTGATGTCCTTAGGTTTAAGTAGTTCTAAGTTCTAGGGGACTTATGACCACAGCAGTTGAGTCCCATAGTGCTCAGAGCCATTTGAACCATTTTTTCTTGAAATTCGGAGGTAGTATCGCATACACCAGGTGTATAAGGTTAGTGCATTGGTGGAGCTGCCATTTGAATTCACGTGAGTCATGTGAAAATGTTTTCGACGTGATTATGTCCGCGCCACGGAAATTAACACGATTTGACGCGGAATCGTCGTTGGAGCTATTTGGATGGGACATTCCATTTCAGAAACCATTAGGGAAACCAATCTTCCGAGTTAACAGTGTCAAGAGTGTGCCGAGAATACCATATTTCAGGCATGATCTCTAAACGCGGTGGACGCAACGGTGACGGTCTCCACCTAACGATCGAGAGCAGAGGCTTTTCTGTAGGATTGACAGTGATAGATAGCATACAAATAACACTGCGTGTAATAACAGCAGAAATCAATGTGGGGCGTACGATAACATATCCGTTGGGACAGTACGGCGATATGTGGGCTATAGCAGCAGACGACCGACGCGAGTGCCATTTAGCATCAAGACGTCGCCTTCAATACCTCTCCTGGGCTCGTGACCTTGTCGGCTGGACCCTAGACGAGCTGCCACTTGTTCAGATGAGTCCCGTTTTCAGTTGATAAGGGCTGATGGTAGGGTTCTAGTGTGGCGCAAATCCATGAAGCCATGGACTCAAGTTGTCAACAAGACACTATTCAAGCTGATGGTGGCTCCATAATGGAATTGGCTGTATTTATAAGGTATTGACTGGGTACTCTGGTCCAGCTGAAGCGGTCATTGACTGGAAATTATTACGTTCGGATTCTTGGTGTCGATGTGCGGCCATTTACGGCCGTCATGTTCCAAAACAACAATGGAATTTTTATGGATAACAATGAGCCATTTCACCAGGCCACAAATGTTCCCGATTGGTTTGAAGAACATTCTACACATTTGACTGAATGATTTGGCTGCCCAGATCACCCAATATGGGACATAACCGAGAGATCAAATCGTGCACAAGAACCTGCACTGGCAACAGATTTCCAATTTCAGATGGCTGCAGATGCAGCATGGCTCAATATTTCTGCTGGGGACATCCAGCGACTTGTGGAGTCCATGCCACGTGAGTAACTGCACTATGCCAGAATAACGGATGTCAGACAAGATATTAGGAGCTATCCGATGGCTTTTGTCAGCTCAATGTAATGAACTGTGCAACAGATTTCCAATTTCAGATGGCTGGATATGCAGCATGGCTCAATATTTCTGCTGGGGACATCCAGCGACTTGTGGAGTCCATGCCACGTGAGTAACTGCACTATGCCAGAATAACGGAAGTCAGACAAGATATTAGGAGCTACCCGATGGCTTTTGTCAGCTCAATGTAATGGACTGTGCAAGTCAGTTCAGAGATGGGGAAGGCAACGGATTTCCACATACTATAAGACCCTGCC
This sequence comes from Schistocerca gregaria, assembly GCF_023897955.1. Classification (NCBI taxonomy): domain Eukaryota; kingdom Metazoa; phylum Arthropoda; class Insecta; order Orthoptera; family Acrididae; genus Schistocerca; species Schistocerca gregaria. The sequence continues at coordinate 425,756,574 of NC_064923.1, forward strand.
CAGTAAAGAAAACTGGTTTTCAAAGCACCCTTCAGGTAGAGGAGAGCTTTACCTTTTTATGATATTCTTTTTATTGCTCACCTCATCTTTTTAGATCTATATTGTCAGTTTAATTATTTTTCCTGTTTGCGCGATTGAGTTCTTCAATAAATTATCTGAAAATCACCATCTCATCAGAAGTACATAAGTGATAACACCAGCTGAAATAAGAAAGAAAGGTTCCACCTAAATCAGAGGTCCTATATTTGACGTCTGTTGTAACCCTAATGGACTAACCTCTATCAGGAAGCAAGATAACCAACCCCCCATGATCGCAGTTAAAAGGACACCTCGTTTAAAATTGCTTTGTGGAGCACTGATGTTATTTACCGGTCAACAAGCTGTCGTCGGCTAAGAGCGCATTTGACGTTGGTTAAGTTCTTGTATTGCATGGCAGGTGGCCTGGAAATGCAAAGCAGTTAATAGAGAAGTGAATTTGCACACGGCCTCGTATGTGAACTAGTTTTGTAGATAATCGCTGATGAGTGACGTCATTGTCAAACGCTCTCATTGTGGTCATATATCGCTACTGTCCGTTAGTTTAAGTTTGGTGAAATGAAAAGCAACAGAACACCAAATTTTTCGACGTACGAGAGAGATATACTTCTCGAACTCGTCGCTGGGAGTGCTTCAATTCCTGAGTATAAAAGAACTAACTGCTGTATAATAAAAGAAAAATGTACAGGGTCTAGTTTTGGTCTTGTTTGTTTTCCTTTTTTCGTTCAGTGCGAATATCTATATCATTTAAGCAACAATTCATCAGATATATGCTAATTAACACATATAATTATCCTTTCTGTGAAAAATTCATGTCCCCTTATTTTTTAGTGAATACTGCGTACGAAAATCCACTTTTCATTGCCAACAAAAATTCTTAATTACCGAAAATTTATGAAAGATTGTTAAAGAAGTTCGTTTGCTTAAAAAATACAAATTATTTTTTCAATCTTTTTGTATTTTACGCTTTACATAAATGCTCATAGAACATGTACCTTTGTTTAAAAATTCTAATCCACTCTGAATCGAATCGACGACCCCCATGCAGCGAGGAAATGTGCTGCCACACACCTAAGCTGGTAATCGGTAAAAATTTTACTAGTTTTAGCACATTCAACATGGTCATAAAACTTAGAAGTCAGTTTCCCTGAGAATGTATGAGAGTTGCATCGAACTGCTTTTGGAGACGTATATTTGAGTTTTGAAATGCACAAACGATAAATTAAAAAAATCACAAAAATCCTTTTGTCGTTGGTGTCCTTGACATAAAAAACAGGCAATTTGCTCACACGTGGAGACACAATTTAATTCTGCTCCTGGTAAGTTTGAGTCATAAATTAGTAAACTTTATGGGTTTATCTAAGTAGAGTGTACGGTACACGACATCTTTAGTTTGTCTCAGAGTATCGAGACGCGTCGCAATCTTAAATCCCCGGTCATCTCGCGAAAACTGGGCGTGAACCATGGGCAAATTTAACCGTGGTCAATTCCTAGTGTGACTTTGATTCAGATCGATGCACAAGAATATTGCGATGAACTGGGTTAAATGCCAACTTTCCAGCTGTAAATGTGTGATCGAGGTTGGTGCATTTGGCCATAAGTGGCATAATCGTCACCATCGTACATCTGTGAGGGTGAAATTATTGTGTGACGTGACAAGTAAGCGCCTTTTGTAAGAATGATAAATTTCGCGGGTGGACTTCAAACATTATAATTATAATTTACATGAAAATGTGAAGTATTACATCTTGAGTTGACTATAACTTGTCAGCAGCCGTTTCTAGTTGAACAGCAAAGCAGTTTTACCTCAGATGGGGTACTGAAACACAGATGTCCATTATTACATGGTGTATATGTAAAGCTTACCGACGCTCCTAGCCTCTTTCAGATGGCCAAAATATCAGTGAAACTGAACCGTCTTAGCGCTATGGTTCCTTGTTTTAAGAATACACTTTTGATAACAGGTTTCTAGCCTCACACGTTCTTCAGACGCCAGTAGTCGTTTAACAAAATCTGTTCGGGAAGTGATCAAATATCAGACGTTTCTTGCAGTTGAAGTGAGACTATTAAAATTTGATTTCCTATATGAACTTAAAATATCAGCTGCGTTTACCTGTCCTGTTAAGGAAATTCCAAGGAAAGGTCGTTAGATTTTGGCCTAAACCGAACGCTGGTTTAGGGCGCCCTACCTTACTTTATTATTTACAATTTATCGAAAAACTACTTACACCTATACGACAAAAAATCTTCCCCTGAGTTTATTTCGATTTTCACCATGAATTTTTACAAAGGAGCTAAGATGAACTTTTTATTTATGTGTGGTTTTCTACAACGCGCGTACGTAAAATATTGTGTCAACCTGTTAAATTTTCTATTTTTAAATTTGTTTTCCCTTCAGTCAATATAAGTTACAGCGAAAACAGGCAATTGTCTTTCATAAACGTCAAAGGATTTTCCACATAAACATTTTCGACAGTAATGCATGTCTTTTTTTCTTTTCTTCTTTTTACCCTATGCGCAGTAGGATGGGTAAGTTTTCGGTTCCATTACCGGAGTAGTGGTGTGTATACATATTCTCAACGTAGTCGAGTTGTTTGTGTTTAGTTCCTTCCAATAAACTGTAACACCACAGTGTGAAAAATAATTCGCTTCCGTCAGAAAGCCGCTCTTAATGACCGATGTGTTATAAGAAGTCTAGTTCGTCATTTCAACAGTTATAAAACAGGAGTTTAAGTTTTAACGTGACCACACTTCCCTTGGAGTAAAACAATGAGAAGTAAAACAATGATAAAGGGCTCAATACATTAGAGATTAGCTGACATCATGGGCTTGTCAAAATAGTGAGTGAAATTAATTGCATATAAGGGATTAATTAAGCGAAACCTTTGTCAAATCTGGGTACTGAGTTTCTTACAAGCTGACCAAAAGCAAAGGCAAAATAAATTTATCAGCTAAATTTTGCACCGTTTTTTATTCACCTGCATTGTACGTTGACCTGTTTCTGTTGATGACGCATGGGTCTAACGATTAACACGAGTACTAAAACTTAAAAACAGCATGTAAAAAAACCAAAACTCAGCAAAATGAGGTGATCAATTTCTTCTGCTTGAAAGGTTATGGGCAGTATTTCTGCTGCAGAAAAAGACTTCACCTTATTTATTATCTTACGTCATGTTGTTGTTGTTGTGGTCTTCAGTCGTGAAACTGGTTTGATGCAGCTCTCCATGCTACTCTATCCTGTGCAAGCTTCTTCATCTCCCAGTACCTGCTGACACCTACATCCTTCTGAAACTGCTTAGTGTAGTCATCTCTTGGTCTCCCTCTACGATTTTTACCCTCCACGCTGCCCTCCAATGCGAAATTGATGATCCCTTGATGCCTCAGAACATGTCCTACCAACCGATCCCTTCTTCTGGTCACGTTGTGCCACAAACTTCTCTTCTCTCCAATACGATTCAATACTTCCTCATTAGTTAAGTGATCTAATCATCGAATCTTCAGCATTATTCTGTAGCACCACATTTCAAAAGCTTCTATTCTCTTCTTGTCCAAACTATTTATCGTCCATGTTTCACTTCCATACATGGCTACACTCCATACAAATACTTTCAGAAATGACTTCCTAACACTTAAATCTATACCCGATGTTAACAAATTTCTCTTATTCAGAAACGCTTTCCTTGCCATTGCCAGTCTACAGTTTATATCCTCTCTACTTCGACCATCATCAGTTATTTTGCTCCCCAAATAGCAAAACTCCTTTACTACTTTAAGTGTCTCATTTACTAATCTAGTTCCCTCAGCATCACCTGATTTAATACGACTACATTCCATTATAGTCGTTTTGCTTTTGTTGATGTTCATCTTATATCCTTCTTTCAAAACACTATCCATTCCGTAAAATGTAAACGTTCACGGCCGGAACTGTCATGATTAATAAAATTCTTTTCCGGGCTATTATGCCGTGGGCTGATGGATTTCGCATTGTAACCCAACGTTTCGTCCCCATCTGCGGAGGACATCTTTAAGGGGGTTCGTGGCTTCTGTTAACATCCGAAACACACACTGTCTCACTACTGACTGCAGCAAAGTTTTGTTTTCGCGTGCTCCCGCGCATAGGCGTGACGTCACATGTTTTGAATACGCGAGCGCAATTGGCCGTTGTCGGTTGCCGCCGTCCGCTGTTGCTATCATCCCATGGCGGAAGACTGGTACACATCTTCTTCAGCACCGGCATCCAGATGTCATTCAATTTCACGCCCTCCTCCTTCCTATTAAAATTCCTGGGGTGCTTCATAATCTCTATAGCCTCTCTGTAAAGCCTTTCATGATATCCGCTTGTGGCTGCCAGTACTTGAGTTCTATCAAAATAAATGTGGTGGTCTCCTGACTGCAAAGCGTGTTCCGCAACAGCTGATCTATCAATCTCTCCCCTTCTGCAATTGCCCTTGTGCTCTTCTAGTCGTTTTTTGACCGTTCTTTTTGTGGTACCCACATATACCTCCCCACAACTACACGGGATCCTGTAAATTCCTGCTTTTTCCAGCGGTTTACGAGCATCCTTAGCCAAACTCAGGTGTTCTTGTATCTCCCGGGTAGGTTTGTAAATCACCGCGATATTCCGTTTTTTTCAATATTTTCCCTATGCGGTCAGTGACGTCCTTAATAAAAGGCAGGAAAACTTTCGATTTTGCAAGCGCTTGTGCATTGCTATGATTTTCACGCGGCGGTCTTAACGCTCTTTTTATCTCAACAGCCGAGTAACCATTCCTGAGTAATGCATCTGTGAGGTGTTCCAGTTCCGTATCCAGTAGCGCAGGTTCACAGATGTTCCTCGCTCTATCCGCCAACGTTTTTATTATGCCTCGCTTTTGCTGTGGGTGGTGGTTCGAATCCCGGTGTAGATAACGATCCGTGTGCGTGGGTTTCCGGTAAACTGTATGGCCTAAGCTACCATCCTGTTTCTTGTAAACTAGCACATCCAGAAAATTTAGTCTCCCTTTTGCCTCCTCCTCCATGGTAAACAGAATCTTCGGATTAATACCGTTTAGATGTTTGTGAAAACGGCCTAGTTCCTCTCTGCCATGCCTCCACAACACAAACGTATCATCTACGTAGCGGAACCAGATATTCGGGTTTTTGTTGGCAGTTTCTAGAGCCTGCGCCTCGAATTTTTCCATGAAAAAGTTAGCTATAACCGGGCTTAAGGCGCTCCCCATTGCCACGCCATCAGTCTGTTCGTAGAACTCATCGTTACATTTGAAATATGTGGTCGTAAAGCAATATTTAAATAGTTCTGCAATGTCGGGAGGAAAAATTCTATTCAGCTGTTGCAACACCTCATTGAGAGGAACCATAGTAAATAGCGATGCCACATCGAAACTGACTAACATGTCCTCCGGCTGGACCACTATGCCGCTTAATTTACTGATGAAATGTGCAGAATTCTTGATATAGGAGTCCGATCGTCCCACATGCGGCCGTAATAGCGTTGTCAAAAACTTGGCAATAGAATAGGTGGGCGAGCCAATGGCACTCACTATAGGTCTCAGAGGAACAAGTTGTTTATGAACCTTCGGCAAGCCATAGAGTCTTGGTGGCAGCGCAACTGAATTGAACAGACTTTTCTGAACGTTCTGTTCGATAGAGGACTTCTTAATTAAACGCGTAACCGTTCTAAGAACTTTATCAGTCGGGTCTTTACTCAGCTTCTTGTAAGTCTGCGGATCTAGTAAGTCATTAATCTTGCTGTGATAGTCAGTAACATTCAAAACCACCGTCGCATTTCCCTTGTCAGCGGGGACAATGATAATACTATCGTCCTCATTTAGGCGTTTTATTGCATTCCTCTCACCCACGATGAGAGATCTGTGCTTGCCAAGGGTGGAAATTTTGCCATTAGTCCGCGAGTTGTGCCCACTGAGGAGATAATCGCCAGTGTAGAAGCCGGCATTCGTAGTGTGGACGCGATTACAGCCGAAGAAATCCGCATAGAAACTGTGAGAGTATTAGCTCGCGCAAAGCCTCCAAAAAGTAATTTAACCGTGGTTTTGAATGTTACTGACTATCCCGTGTAGTTGTGGGGAGGTATATGTGGGTACCACAAAAAGAACGGTCAAAAAACGACTAGAAGAGCACAAGGGCAATTGCAGAAGGGGAGAGATTGATAGATCAGCTGTTGCGGAACACGCTTTGCAGTCAGGAGACCACCACATTTATTTTGATAGAACTCAAGTACTGGCAGCCACAAGCGGATATCACGAAAGGCTTTACAGAGAGGCTATAGAGATTATGAAGCACCCCAGGAATTTTAATAGGAAGGAGGAGGGCGTGAAATTGAATGACATCTGGATGCCGGTGCTGAAGAAGATGTGTACCAGTCTTCCGCCATGGGATGATAGCAACTGCGGACGGCGGCAACCGACAACGGCCAATTGCGCTCGCGTATTCAAAACATGTGACGTCACGCCTATGCGCGGTAGCACGCGAAAACAAAAATTTGCTGCAGTCAGTAGTGAGACAGTGTGTGTTTCGGAAGTTAACAGAAGCCACGAACCCCCTTGAAGATGTCCTCCGCAGATGGGGACGAAACGTTGGGTTACAATGCGAAATCCATCAGACCACGGCATAATAGCCCGGAAAAGAATTTTATTAATCATGACTATCCATTTCATTCAACTGCTCTTCCAAGTCCTTTGCTGTCTCTTAAAGAATTACGATGTCATCGGCGAACCTCACAGTTTTTATTTCTTCTCCGTGGATTTTAATACCTACTCCGAATTTTTCTTTTGATCCTTCACTACCTGCTCAATATAGAGATAGAATAACATCAGAGAAAAGCTACAACCATGTCTCACTCCCTTCCCAACCACTGCTTCCCTTTCATGTCCCTCGACTCTTATAACTGTCAACTGGTTTCTGTACAAATTGTAAATAACCTTTCGCTTCCTGTATTTTACCCCTTCCACCTTCAGAACTTGAAAGAGAGTATTCCAGTCAAAATTGTCAAAAGCTTTCTCTAAGTCTACAAAGGTAGATGCGTAGGTTTGCCTTTTCTTAATCTATCTTCTAAGATAAGTCGTAGGGTCAGTATTGCCTCACGTGTTTCAACATTACTACGGAATCCAAACTGATCTTCTCCGAGGTCGGCTTCTACCAGTTTTTCCATTCGTCTGTAAAGAATTCGCGTTAGTATTTTGCAGCTGTGACTTATTAAATTAATAGTTCGGTATTTTTCACATCTGTCAACACCTGCTTTCTTTGGGATTGGAATTATTATATTCTTCTTGAAGTCTGAGGGTATTTCGCCTGTCTCATACATCTTGCTCACCAGATGGTAGAGTTTTGTCAGGACTGGCTCCCCCAGGGCCGTCAGTAGTTCCAATGGAATGTTGTCTACTATCGGGGCCTTGTTTCGACTCAGGTCTTTCAGTGCTCTGTCAAACTGTTCACGCAGTATCGTATCTCCCATTTAATCTTCATCTACATTCTCTTCCATTTCCATAATATTGTCCACAAGTACATCACCCTTGTATAGACCGTCTATATACTCCTTCCACCTTTCTGCTTTCCCTTCTTTGCTTAGAACTGGGTTTCCATCTGAGCTTTTCATGTTCATACAAGTGGTTCTCTTATCTCCAAAGGTCTGTTTAATTTTCCTGTAGGCAGTATCTATCTTACCCCTAGTGAGATAAGCCTCTACATCCTTACATTTGTGCTCTAGCCATCCCTGCTTAGCCAGTTTGCACTTCCTGTCGATGTAATTTTTGAGACGTCTGTATTACTTTTTGTCTGCTTCATTTACAGCATTTTTATATTTTCTCCTTTCATCAATTAAAATCGATATTTCTTCTGTTACTCAAGGATTTCTACTAGACCTCGTCTTTTTACATACTTAATCCTCTGGTGCCTTCACTATTTCATTTCTCAAAGCTACCCATTCTTCTTCTACTGTATTTCTTTCCCCCATTCCTGTTAATTGCTCCCTTACGCTCTCCCTGAAATTCCGTACAACCTCTGTTTCTTTCAGTTTATCTAGGTCCCATCTCCTCAACTTCCCACCTTTTGGCAGTTTCTTCAGTTTTAATCTACAGGTCATAACCAATAGATTGTGGTCAGAGTCCACATCTGCCCCTGGAAATGCCTTACAATTTAAAACCTGGTTCCTAAATCTCTGCCTTACGATTATATAATCTATCTGAAACCTGTAAGTATCTCCAGGCTTCTTCCATGTATACAACCTTCTTTTATGATCCTTGAATCAAGTGTTAGCTATGATTAAATTGTGCTCTGTGCAAAATTCTACCAGGCGGCTTCCTCTTTCATTTCTTTGCCCCAGTCCATATTCACCTACTACGTTTCCTTCTCACCCTTTTCCTACTGACGAATTCCAGTCACCCATGACTGTTAGATTTTATTCGCCCTTCACTATCTCAATAATTTCTTTTATTTGATCATACATTTCTTCAATTTCTTCATCATCTGCAGAGCTAGTTGGCATATAAACTTGTACTACTGTAGCAGGTGTGGGCTTCGTATCTATCTTGGGCACAATAATGCGTTCACTATGCTGTTTGTAGTAGCTTACACGCATTCCTGTTTTCCTATTCATTATTAAACCTACTCCTGCATTACCCCTATTTGATTTTGTGTTTATAATCCTGTAGTCACCTGACCAGAAGTCTTGTTCCTCCTGCCACCGAACTTCACTAATTACCACTATATCTAATTTTAACCTATCCATTTCCCTTTGTAAATTTTCTAACCTACCTGGCAGATTAAGGGATCTGACATTCCACTCTCCGATCCGTAGAACGCCAGTTTTCATTCTCCTGATAACGACATCCTCTTGAGTAGTCCCTGCCCGGAGATCCGAATGGGGGACTATTTTACCTCTGGAATATTTTACCCAAGAGGACGTCATCATCATTTAACCATACAGTAAAGCTGCGTGCCCTCGGTACAATGACAGCCATAGTTTCCCCTTGCTTTCAGCCGTTCGTAGTACCAGCAGAGCAAGGCCGTTTTGGTTATTGTTACAAGGCCAGATCAGTCAATCATCCAGACTGTTGCCCCTGCAACTACTGAAAAGGCTGCTGCCCCTCTTCAGGAACCACACGTTTGTCTGGCCTCTCAACAGATACCCTTCCGTTGTGGTTGTACCTACGGGACGGCTATCTGTATCGCTGAGGCACGCAAGCCTCCCCACCAATGGCAAGGTCCATGGTTCATGTGGGGGTGGGGGGGGGGTTTACACAATGAGGATAAGAAAAAAACTATCACTGCCAACATGTGGCCTAATATAGGAATATAGGAATAACCAATACCATTCCACAGCGTTCAGGTTGGGTCGCGTGACGTCGCTCAGTTGCTCTTCGGAGACTCTATATTACACCTCATCGTATTCTGTCGTTTCTGCATTATAACTTGCGTCTTATGCCAGCTGAATGCAATGGGGCATCAAACATTTATGACAAACGTAAACCATGATACGATTTATTAAAATTAAATGTCAGTTAACCCAACATCAGTGGTAAAAAGCCTTTATTATATCTTAATATAATCAGTACAAAGGCAACGACATGTTTCCGAAAGTGTGATTTTATGGTTAGAGGCATGTAGCTGCGGCGCCGTTAGAAGCAAGTTCGCTTCCTACTACAGCAAAATGCTTTTTCTTGCATTTTCGTTTTTGTGACATATCCTGGTTCTTTCGTATTCATCTTATACGATTAGGTTACCTAACATTCGATGTTATTTACATGTAAAAGAATGTTACCGCAGAAACAAGTTTGTGATTTCGGTTTGACTATAAAACTAATTGAAATTCGTGCAAGTGAAATGACTAGCAGTTATATTTGTGTTTCATTTTGTTGAGAATAATTTGCTATTCGTTCCTAATGTCACGATTTCCGTGGGTGTGGTGAGGCAGGAACATAAGAACAGAGCTCAGATCGCTGCGAGCGAAACTAGCAACAGTTACATTGATATTCATATTTATCACAAATATCTAACCGTCACGCAGTCGTTAAAACTACTCTCGTAAAGGGAAGCTGTGCAAGAATGTTTGGATCGCTAATATTACACATCCTGTGATGAAGAGCAGTCCGGAAACTCATTGCTGTCAGTGAGATACATCCCACTCAAGGTGTGGGAAACTTCTCTCACGGTCCGGAAAGGAGTCTGATATCTTGTTAGCAAGAGGTTGCATAATTGCTGTGTTTTCTCTCCTAGAAACGTGTACACCATACTTCTTTGTTTGCCAAGGATTGTGCACCACTCAAGATATGGGTTTCCCACTCAAGGTATGGGAAACTTCTATCAGGGTCCGGAAAGGAGCCTGATATCTTGGTAGCAAGAGATTGCTTAATTGCTGTGTTTTCTCTCCTAGAAACATGTACACCATACTTCTTTGTTTGCCAACGATTGTGCACCACAGAAAATCAGTGAGTTCGAAAGGAACTACCTTTAAAATGTTGGATGGAGCGCAAAGTAGAGTGGTTGCTTCAGGCGATTTCTTTCTACATTGCACAACACACTCATATGAGCTGGATATAACTTCAACAGAATGGTGAATTGAAAATAATCAGTAACATAGTATTGTCACAGCTGGTGTGTCTTTACAGACAACATTAAGTGGTTCATATACAGTGATACCACTAGAGTGTTGTATTCGTTAAGGATCTGGAGAAAGTTGACCTCTGCTCTACACAGATTCTCTACGAGCCACAGAACGGCGCGTGGCGCTGGGTACCGTGTTCCACTACTGGTCGTTTCCTTTCGAGTTCCACTCGCAAGCAGAGCGAGGGAAAACGTCTGTCTGTATGCCCCCGTATTTGCTCTAATTTCTCGTCACTTATTTTCGTGAACCTTACATGCAATGTTGGTGGCAGTAGATCCGTTCGGCAGTCAGCTTCAAATGCAGCTTCTCTAAATTTTCTCAATAGTGTTCCTTGAAAAGAACGTCTGCTTCCCTCCAGGGACTTCCATTTGAGCTACAGAAACATCTCAGTAGCACGTGTTGTTCGAACCTGCCGTTAACAAATCTAGCAGCCCGCCCTGCTTCGATATCTTCCTTTAATCTTACCTGGTATGGATCCCAAACGCTCAAGCAATAATCAAGGACACGTCGCAACTGCGACTATATGCGGTCTCATTTACAAATGAACCACGCTTTCCCAAATTTCTCTAAAAAACCGAAGGCATCCATTCATCTTCCCTACCACAGCCGTCACATGCTCGTTCCACTTCATATCTCTTTGCAACGTTATGCCCAGATCTGTAAATAACGTGACAATGTCAAGTGGGACACTACTGATGCTGTATCCTAATGGTACGGGTTTGTTTTTCCTGCACATTAGCATTAAATTACATTTTTCGATATTTAGAACTAGCTGCCATTTATAAAATTAAATAGATATTTTGTCTACGTCATTTGTATGTTCCTTCATACACCTTACTGTACAGCACAGCATCATCAGCAGCTATCCGCCAAATCATTTATGTTCATAGAGAATAACAACAACTCTACTGTGCATATACACAAGATGGTGGTCAAAATAAATATTGTTTCAATCTAGACAGCGACATGTCGATTCCTGTGTTGTCAGTAACTTGCAGTATCTTCTGCAGATCTTGCTGTCACATCTCTGCTGTTATTCGTCTAAATACGTTACAGTAAGAGAGAATGTGACACTTTGATGTTAAAAATGAAAGTATAGATATTATTTTGGAGGATTGCAAAGATATCGCTGAAACAAAGATTCTGTCTATTGTTAATATTAAAAGTATTTTCTATTTTAACAGTATTGATATTGGTGATGAAAAGTGAGTTCTTGAACTCCTTAATTTCGTTTAAGGATTCGTTTTCCCATTTTTGACCATGGGTGAATGTTTACAATTCCTCCAAGATGTCCACTTTCCAACTTTTATCTAAAGTACAGAGTACTTTAAGATCGTTGTCTATTGCAACAATGTGTTGTGTTCCGTCTATACGTTAACTGTAGCTGATATGTTAGCTTTATCAAGCGTGACGCAGTGAATGTGCAAGCTGCTGGTGTATCTTTCGGGTTGCAAGGTCGTGCGTGGTGTGTGAAACCTTTCCGTTCCAGTTCAGTGCTTCGCTGGACGGCCGACGTTTGGGCGTCGGAGGTAGATACAATAACTGTGGAAAAGGACGGCGTGGCAGTTTACACATGATCAGCAGATAATCTATGTCAGCATGCGGGCATATAAGATTCCGTGTATGTGTGTGAAGGTCTACGTTAGAATTACCAAGAGAAACGTGAATACCTAGCTGAAGGAACTAAAACGTCCCCTTAGAAAAATTTTTACTAGATTGTGCTTAAACTGACACACAATATCTTTAGCGCAACGCAATCTGACTTCCAAAAATCCCTACGAAAGAATGGCTCTGACTAGCATTAATCTATACCTTTCACAAATCACTTACCTCAGAAAAAATCTTCGTTACTCGAACTACTGCAATACAGCGAGCACCACTACTGCCAGCTAAATAAAAGATTCTAACTACGGAAGGCACTAACTACTGATAGGTATAGTTAGCAAATGAAAGATTTTAATAGAGAACAAACAGTGTATTTACCTTAATAGTCAAAAAATATATGATAGTTCATGACATCCAGTCTTACAAATTACAAAACTCCGCCATCTCTCTCCCCACAAAAAAATTTACAAATTGTTTTGGGCAGTGGCCAATACAGATTTGAAATTTTTTTTCATAATTACAATAACAAAGAAATGAAATGCACACACTTATCGATACAATGTTGGTCAAAAGCTAAAATTTTCTCACATGCACACGAAAGTAGTGGATTTCCATGCAGTTTTGAAGAAGTAGTGTTGTCCTTCCAACGAAAGACAGTGCTGACTCTTGACATGCAGACAGGTAATGGGCCACAACAGAGCAAACCCACAGCAGAGTCAGTCGAAGTTTTGAAGAATATTGGTAGGTAGGTCATCACAGAGTAGACCCCTTGTAGTCCTGGTAGAGATTACGGTATTGGTGGGCCAACAGAGATGCAGACCCACTGTAGACCTTGTAGAAATAGTGGTATTGGTGGGTCATCAAAGGTGTAGACCCACTGTAGTCCTTGTAGAGATGGCCAGCAGCCATCTGTTTGACTGTGCAGGCGCACAATCACCATTGAAGAGTCTTGCGGATAATATAGCAAGTCTATAACCACCACTTGTGCACTCACAAAAATTGTTTTTGAAATGTCCTTACAACCAGCAATGCTGTTATCCAGTCTCTTACTGAATTATTAACACATGTGCAAACACTATCAGTCCCTACTTCTCACATATTGTCCATATACTATGACCAACAGAAACGTGTGCAGTGAAATGTAATTTACAAGTTACTTCATTTGATGAACTGGTGTCAATTACAATTTTATAACATAAGAATACAATAGCAAAGGTACAAAATACATGTTTAAAGAACATAACACTACAGATAACATTTGCAGTAGTACAGGCTTTTCAAAAGAATCGAAATAACAAATACATCAGTGTTACAAAAATTACGACATAAGTGCATACATAAAAGATCAGAATAACTTTTGAAACATCAACTTCACATATGAGCATTAGAACAAAACAGAATAAATAATGTGTAAACATCTTTACGAAGTAAATAACATGTTATTAACGCAAATTATATTTGAGGATAACAGTATTCCTCATCATAGTGAATGTAGCTTAGTATTAGAAGAGAAAAAATTCTATGAAACAGCACACAGAGACAGGAAGAAAACAAATACACAAGAGTACACAAACACATAGTGGGATAACACAAAAGGAAAGGACAGGGTTTGTTTTACTGCAGTATTTTGCAAACAAAACTTTCTTTACTTCTCGGAGATCTCCCTTCGTTCTTCATTATTTCCAAAAAGTCCTATCTAGACCTGATTTCTGTACTTTTTTCGTATAACTTCTCAATGCATTTATTCCAGAATATCGCAAATCATTCTCTTATATAGGCTACCCCCTCTTAAGCTAACTTAAATCTACTGAGCTCAGATGCTTAACTAAGGGACGAGGCAATGCAGCAGCACAAAACAATTTACACAAACAGCAATGTTAAAAAATGGAAATTGGCAAAAAAAGGCAGCAATATTACAACTAATATAAGGCAATGCGCAGCAAACAAGAAAAATAAATCAGTAATAAAATTGGCTTAACCTAGTAATACAAAGTGACATTCAGTAGCACTATGAATGGCAAACAGCTGCAGCAAATGCTATAACTTATACCTAAACATGACAAAGCCCAATCAGAAAAAATGTTACACTAAAGACAACAATGCAGATAAGGACAATGTCTATTCACATCTTAATGTCTATGCAATTAAAGTGGTGCACCACAAAAATTTATTGTAAAAAAATATTACCATGTACTTGAAAAGAAAATTATATATACAGTTACTGTTATTAGTCGCTTCTTATTGCTCTTTCCATTCCAAGAGCTCCTTTTTCGAAGAATGTGGATCATAAAATAGTTATTTAATAGATCTCACTAGTCATAATATATATAGCAGTTCATGACACCAATTCTTACAAATTTCAAAACTCCGCCATCTCTCTCCCCACGTCCACCACTGCTGGCGGCTCACCTCCAACTGCGCAACGCTACGCGCTGTTAGCATTCAGCTGCCGCTGCCCAACACTACAATGACAGACAACAATGCAAACCAGCCACAGAATGCACACGGCACAGCCAGTGCTTTTTATACAGAGCGCTACGTGGCGGCGGCGTTACCAATAAAAAAAACCTAAACAGCCTACTTACAGAACATAAAAGTCTTTGTTGACTAGCAAAAATAGAACAACCAGGCTTTAGTAGAGCATGCAATTCAGTCTGGAAATAATGAAGATTTATGAAACCAAAATTATATCTACAACGGCGACCTATTACCCAGGCTGTACAGAGATGAAACTGAAGTTATAAACTTGGGTAGCATTTTAACAGAAATGATACATGGGCAGTAGCTACACAGAAGATATGTTTCAAATGGTTCTGAACACTATGGGACTTAACATCTTAGGTCATCAGTCCCCTAGAACTTAGAACTACTTAAAGCTAACTAACCTAAGGACATCACACACATCCATGTCCGAGGCAGGATTCGAACCTGCGACCGTAACAGTCCCGCGGTTCCGGACTGCAACCCCTAGAACCGCACGGCCACCGTGGCCGGTCACAGAAGATAGTTTCATATTCGACAGATAACAGTCGACAGTCAATTTTTA
The DNA here is from genome assembly GCF_023897955.1 of Schistocerca gregaria. NCBI lineage: Eukaryota > Metazoa > Arthropoda > Insecta > Orthoptera > Acrididae > Schistocerca > Schistocerca gregaria. The sequence continues at coordinate 425,771,879 of NC_064923.1, forward strand.
TCTCTGACAATGAATATTTTGCCAGTCACTTGTAACCCACCACGCCCCTTTTTCAAAGTATTTATCTCCCTCATCGACGTTGTAGCCGTCAGTCAGCAAGACTCTGCTGAACCAGGAGCACCTCTGAAAACGTCCAATACAGCTCTGGGGACCGGAAAACTTTCATAGATCACGACCATACAACCTGGACTACTCTCAGCAGCTAAGAAAGCCGGTCTTGGAATCCTGCCGGCCGGAGTGGTCGAGCGGTTCTAGGCGCTACAGTCTGGAACCGCGCGACCACTACGGTCGCAGGTTCGAATCCTGCCTCGGGCATGGATGTGTGTGATGTCCTTAGGTTTGTTAGGTTTAAGTAGTTCTAAGTTCCAGGGGACGGATGACCTCAGATGTTAAGTCCCATTGTGCTCAGAGCCATTTGAACCATTTGAAATCCTGCACTGTATACTCTATTTGTACTACAAAAAGATTTTAAATTTTCTGGTCGTTGGGCAATACAGTATTTGTTCCAATGACTGATTGTTATTTATTAAATTGCTAGTTTTTGCTCAAATTATGTGACTATTAGCGGTGTCTGAATAATATTTTCACATTTTTTGAAGCAGCCACGGTCAATTAGCACTCAGTACGGCCTTAAACTTCCAATAACCTAGCAAAAGTATGGGGAAAGTTTAACAATTGCCTTGATGTTTCTTGCGCGTCCAGTGGAGGACGCATGTATAATTTGTGCAAAGTAAATGAGAAGTTTGATAGTGACAGTAGCTAACACTTTCCAGAGGGATGCCGATTCTCACTGGTGCACTGCCCACAGCCAGTGCCCGAGATACACTCGGGTGCCCTCTCGAAAGTGTTAATTCCCATAAATTTTTATGTGCGTTCATGTAAGAGAAGAACCATTATAAATTCGGATTGTTGCCTCGTGTAAGTGAGAGGGGTTGGTTGTATTCTTATTTTCGGTTTGGTATTGTCAAAGTGTTTAGGACTTACATCGTCTTTCGACGAATTAGCAAAACACGTGAATTGTCATTTATGTAGTGTACGACCAGCTTCACCTAAAAGTTTGGGAGAGCTGCGGAGCACCAGGCATAGATTTTTCTGCACAGCGTTCTGCGTCGAGTATGTCGAGGTTGGCAGTAATGGAGATAACGCGGCTTTCAGGCATCCGCTGGAAGCTCTGGCCAAGTTAATTGCTGCATATATTCGCGGTTGCGGTGCACGCTCCAGCTCCAGCTGCAGGGAGGCGGCATCGGGGACGCCTGCGGAATCCGTCGCCAGCCGGCATTCCGGGCGTATTTGTCATCGTCGCGGTTAATAATATTTGGTGCTTTATTAGTTAGGAGATCGCCTCCCACATGAGTCGGTTGAGGAGGCCGTCGTCCTGAGGGGTAGGATGCGTGATGCGGGGCGTCGTAGTCTCTACGTGACTGTGAGCGCAGGCAGAGGGTGCGAGAACTGGCGGAAGATATATAGAGTTGGATGGGGTGACTGGTGGGGAAACAGCTGCTATATTGGGAGGGCGGAGGGAGAATCAACTTCGGCAGAGTGATGTCGACTGACTTCACTGGTGTGGGACCGGAGGGTTGACCTCGCAGCCAATCAGGCGCAGGGTTGGTGTTTGTTTGTCACAAGTGGTGGCGAGGTGTGTTGAACGTAAAACGAGTAACGTGAAGACGGATACGGTCCTCTGTAGATGCCGCCAGCACTGACAAGGAACTCCGTCCTGACTAAAGGAATACTGTGGTGGAGAGGAGAGTGAAGGCTTACCTCTGAAGTCACGTCGTTCATGGAATCATTAGAGATGGGCCACTATCTCATTTGGAGAAGTGTGATGGAAGGATAACCCTATAGAATTCTTGAATATGGGAAGTCCACGTTTGTCATATAGGGATCTGGAATCAGGTGTCCTGAATTCATCTCTCTGTCCTGGTGGCAAGTTCCCCATTTGGTCTAAATGTGAGCTGTGGCATTTCTGGGCATTTCTAACACTTTATAGTAACAAGTTTTATTTTCCTGGCATATGGTTCGTAAGATCTAACAGTAATTCTATTTATTGTATGTAAAATGAGTCACATTGAATCTTCAAGTAGCGGCGGCTCAGCTTTCTTAGCATTTTTACCACCAGCAAAAGTTTTCACCATAGTGAGTTCTTCAGATGCGGCCTCCACTGAACCGAAATATAATGTTCTTGAGCTGAGAAATGCTGACAGTTACTTGCTGCACTACACATATAAACATGGTGCATAGTATTATATACCTGTGTGACACATTTAGGTCTTATTGTGCTACAAAAGTGAAGAAATATATCTATTCTGAACTGTCACTTTGAATGGACAAATTTTTATACCAAACTCAACCTAGCACATACTTCCAGAAACTAAAGAAAGAAGTGAAGTGCTGTTTTGTACTAATCTCTCCACACTTACAGCGCGCTTCCTCTCCCTGTCTTGTAGTAAGTTTAAAATTTGAACACAGGAGCTGTTACCGAAAGAATCACTCTTTTTATTAGTTAATACACACACACACACACACACACACACACACACACACACACATAGATAGTCTTTTCCTTAGAAAAAGCAACAACTACACAGTTTCATTATAATTAATGCTCGCACGCATATCATGCGCTTCATTACGTTTTGGTCTCTCAACGTTCACGGTTATGACTGCACATACGCCACATGGAATTTATTAGCCTCGTATCAGCTTAATACTCACTCAAAACCTATGAATTTCCGTAGTCATCATTCATTACTAATATAAACTTTTAAACAGAAAAAATTCTGCATAAAACAATTACACCAGAATTTTCGCAGAAGTGTTTAGAGCTCCAAATACCTGACAAACGACTGTTATCGGCTCATCGTGAAATATCTCTACTGGTACCAAAGCAAGCGAAAAATCTCTTCTCTGATTATCCGAATAACGCAATAGCCAGCTATCATTCGGTTTCGTTAAACATAACCCGCTATTTTAACTCTTTTGATAGATCCGAAATTAATTTACACGAAAATACAAACTAGTACATTCCACAATGTAAATAAAGTCAGATTAACTCCATCTATATTCATATTATAATTCTAAAGAACTGAAAACTGGCTGTTTCACTTTGTTATCGTATTCCTACACGTATGTAACTCACATTAAGGTTGCGAAATACAATTTCCATACTCATTCACTTTAGTTATTAACAATTCCTACGATTCATACTTTCTATCCATGTTGCATTCTTTCCCTCATTTGCAGTTCATACAAAAGATGAAATAGCAGTAGCTGTCTGAAACAATCTGTACGAATATTTTAGCTTTTTTATACAAAATATTCAGCGACGTATTGATGAAGTATATAGTTAAAGGTTTTCACAGACTTTTACGGAAAACATATTCGCATATGAGGAAGTTATTTATCATAGAAAGTCATTAAATTTGCATTTTAGCTAATTTCACGTGTTTGAAATGTTACCATAATCTGAATGTCTTTCCGTCACTTACCAGTATCATAATGAAAGACTGTACAAAGTTTCAAAATGATTGAATTACTAGCAAAAATTATTGATAGAGATGTATGTAATATTTGATTTCCGTTAAGTATACTCGTATTGCTTGGCCTCCCAAGCCGACCGATTCACACGCAAGATATAGGGGGTGTACTAAAATACAGGCTGCGCGGGGCAGCTGCGCTGTCTGGGGCGTCTTGTCACGGTCCGAGTGGCACCATCCATCGGAGGTTCGAGTCCTCCCTCGAGCATGGGTGAGTGTGTTGTCAACAGCATAAATTAGTTTAAGCTAGATTAAGTAGTGTGTAAGCTTAGGGGCCGTTGACCTAAGCAGTTTGGTCCCATACGATCTTAGCACAAATTTGCAAATTTTGGACTAAAATATGCAAACACCAAAACCACAACAGATTATCACACCTGATACAGTGTAAGAAAACCGTTGACATTCGAAACAGTTGGCAGTCGTCTCAGAATGGATAAATATAGGTCATGAATGGCTTCCAAGGAAATTTTATTAAATTCATCCTAGAAAATACAGGCAAGTTCAGGTAACGAGGTTGGAAGTAGACCATGAGACGTTCTCTCTAATGTAGGTATAAAAGGCCCAATAGTACACAAATCAGATAACTGTGGTAGCCAGGGGAGATCCATCCCCGTGTTTCCAAGTCTGTCCAAGACAATGTCAGCTGTATTAATAGTAGCCCTCTCTTTTTCAATCACAGTATCACCACTGTTCAACAAATTTCGTATCACGGGATGGATCGTTTGCAGCTGAAACGATCACACACTCCTTGGAAGTAATGCGACCTTGCACACTAACCATGTGGCCCATGGATTACCACGACACGGCTGCCCTAATCGTAACCGAACTCCCGTAAACTCGTTCAGAAGCTGGAAACAGTAGGCAGCAAGATTCATCTGACCAAGTGACTTTCTTACAAGGCAAAGGTCCCGAGTTCGAGCCTCTGTCTGGCTCACAGTTATAATATGCCAGGAAGTTTCACTTTCTTACATTGCTCCATAGTCTAGTTTAATGGTTTCGGCACCACAGTTTACTGTTACAGACAATTGCATCACCGATACGTGGTCTTAGAACTACTGCTCGCCTACCGATTCCCAGCTTTGGGAGCTGTCCGCGTGTTGTTTTTATGCTGACAGGGTTCACAAATGAGACTTCTGGTGCAGTCGTCCTCTTATTTTTCGTCATAATTCTCTTCTGTGACCGTCTATCACGAACACTCAACAGACTTTCGCCAGCGCTATGACATAAGCAACTGATGTTTTTCCGTTTTTCCTGTATGCGGTATCGATAGGGTGCTCCTGAAGCACCAAACATTTCGACTACGTTGGTTACCGAAGTACCCACATTACGAGTACCATCAAATTGCTTGTGTTCTAATTAGTTTAACTGTGACAGAATGCACCCACAACTACAAAGAACATTGTTCCGATCATAACCGGCACTTGAAACGTATTGAGGACACTGCACAGGTGCCTTTCGTGGTCAAATACAACGGGGCATTCATGTTCAAACATGGATTTCTCGCGGTTTTTCACCTAAACAAATTGTCCCTTCGATCTCGCCAATCGGTCGGGGATCGAAACGTTGTTCGGAGCGATCACTTCCATACACTAGAGCAGACCTCAATAAGGCAATAGGAGGTACATATCCCATGGAACTATGCTTGCATTTGGGCACCTCCTTTCACTTGCCATGATTCAAACGTTATTACTTTTAAGTAAACTGGATGTTCAGTAATAGATACTTTGGAAAGGACATGTTTATAAGAGACTTATTGTCTTCCCATACTCAGTAGCATCCATACAAGTCAGACCTACGACGTCATGAAATAGATATTACGATAATAAATAAAATAATTTCCCAAGGTGTTACAGCTATAAATTAAATTACCCTCATATTCAAACAGAAAAACCTATTTTAGATATGAATTTAATATTTACTGTAATAAAATGCACATTGTTCTCACTGTAAAGCGAAAAAATATTCCGTGGGAAGACGAAATGTCACAGACTCATTCGCTGCAAAATTCGTTTCCTCGCAACTTCACTCTTACTGCAAGAGAACTACAGGTATAAGTCTCTGACGGACTCTATAAAGTCACAAAACGATGCGCATTATTGTTGAGTCTACGGAAGTGAGAATGTAAACACCCCTGTTCATATTTGTTCCTGCAGTCGTGGTGACGGTTCGTTTCGTCAGATTGTGATCCTTAAATTCATTCTTGGTCGAGACGGTTCTCTAAACCGCAAAGTAGTGTTTTTCCTGAAGGAGTGTAGGCTTGTTCTTTTGATCTCGCCTATCGGTCGGGGCTCGAAACGTTGTTCAGAGTGATCACTTTCACACACTAGAGCAGAGCCCAATAAGGCAAAAGCAGATAATAAATGTTTGTATCCCATGTAATTATTATTGCATTTTGGCACTTCTCCTTTCGCTTAGCATGATGCAAATGTTATTATATTTAGGTAAACTGTATATTCAGTAATCGATACTTTGGAAAGGACATGTCTATAAGTCATTTACTGTCTTCTTACGCTCTGTAATTTCTCCACCGCCTCTATTAATAGTGCATTCGTAAATGTATTCTTTATTAGTACAGGACATCCCTAATAAATTATATCAAAACTTCTCACAATGGTTTTGTCAGAATTAAGATACAAAATGCTATTATAACATTTTCTAAGTAGAACGAGAGCTCATGACATCATTCGCTGGTATAAACTCCACGCATCCTTTTTAATCACTTGTCGAGATAAAGTGAGCAAATACCACAAGTTCAGGAATTCCCATCTGGACAATAACAGTAAATATTTACCTTCTCTTGTACTTCTTTGCTTAGTCCATATTTCCAGGTACTATTTCGGAGTTGGCAATTGCTTAAATTAAAAAGTTACATCACAGATATTACTTGTTTATTTTATGAGGAAACGCACATCGCTACGGGTTTCAACAAAACCGTAGCAACAAGGTTGACACACATGTTGCCGTCCTAAAATTCGTAAACAAACTCTCGAACAAATGGCCATAACTGACACATGTCTTTTCCACACGACAAACCAGAACCAGCAGCGATATATTTCTGAAGCACATCTGCTTAGAACACTACCGGCTCTGTTGGAATTTTTGGGCGTGGAGATCGTCTGTCGTTTGACTTAAACTAGTAGTATCAATAAAGTAACGTACAGTTGATAGGCCAAGTCATTATTTTTAAAACAAAAAAAATTAGAAGCGTTCTCGTTAGCTGAATATCGATAGTGAATTGCAATTGTGAATGATGTCTCTCTGATAATTCCAGTATGTTTATTATGGAGCCATTGTTTACATTATTTTGTCTATATATGAAGAAAGAACATAATACTAGTGACATTTAATAATGTACATAACTACACATAGTTTGACGTTAACAATACACTCTCCTGATATGTATCATTCGTTTGCTTTACGAATGTATTGATTGTTAGTGATTTTAAAACTTGGTTTTCACATTGATAAATCCCTATTCATAAGTGTGATTGTATGTTCTTAGGTAGTTTGACATCTTGCATCCCCGAGTGTAAAACACTTATGATGTAGGGTATTCCTTATAAAAATGAAATGAGGAGGGCATAATGATCTATAAATATCCTGTCGTTATCTTTAACGTAGTACAGGACTGTTTTAGTTTAGTTAAAGTGATACACGTCGCCTAACTGTATAACGTGCAATCACATTGGCAAACTACATCACTGATTGTCTGCTAATGCAACGAAAACTAGCCGAAATAGGGGACAAATATGACAAACTGGAAAGCAATATGAGCTCTGCTGCAGTCGCTTGGGAGTGAAGTGGAGGCTAATTGAACACGTAAACAAGTGTGATTGTATCGTATGGAAATTGCATGTCTCAGCGCAGACGCAAATCACGGAGGGTTTATTCCGTAATTGAAGTACCAGCACACATTTGAATTCTAATGTGCAGCCTCACGAGCTACGCCCATTGCATTCGACAATCTATTCAACCACAGATCAGTTACTGTCTCGTTTGTGAAACTTGTATGATATCGTAGGTACAGACAGGAAATGGAATATGATGAGTAAATCTGTACCATTTTTACTGAGTTACTAAATCTTTTATGTGAGTTAGTCATTAAAGAATTGCATGGAGAGTGCATAAAGGGAGGTATCAGTATATTAACTGGAATTAATTTTTTTTCCAAACGAGCCCTTAATATTCAGTTAATGTATGAGTTACAACAGGATGGAAGGGAAACAGTAGTTGAGGAGTTATTAAGGCAGGACTGTAGCCTCTTCACAATGGTATTATTGAATCTGTACTTTGAGCAACCAATAAAGGAAATCAGAAAAAAATGTAAATGGGTTGAAAGTAAAGGAGAAGGAACAAAAACTTTGAGGTTGGCCAGAAACAATGTAATTCTATCAGAGATGGCTTAGAAGTTGGAAGAGAAGTTGAATGGACCGGATATTATCTTGAAAAGAGGTTATAAGACGAACATCATCAAGAGAAAAACAAGTGGAATTAAATCAAGCAATATTGAGGGAATTACATCACTAGATGGTAGAGTTATGTCAGGACTGGCTCTCCCAAGGCCGTCAGTAGATCTAATGGAATGTTGACTACTCCAGGGGCCTTTTTTCGACTCAGGTCTTTAAGGGCTTCGTCAAACTCTTCACGCAGTATCATATCTCTCATTTCATCTTCATCTACATCCTCTTCTATTTCCATAATATTGTCCACAAGTACATCGCCCTTGTACAGACCCTCTATATACTCCTTCCACCTGTATGCTTTCCCTTCTTTGCTTAGAACTGGGTTTCCATCTGAGCTCTTGATATTCATACAAGTGGTTCTCTATTCTCCAAAGGTCTCTTTAATTTCCCTGTAGGCAGTATCTATCTTATCCCTAGTGAGATAAGCCTCTACATCCCTACATTTGTCCTCTAGCCATCCCTGCTTAGCCATTTTGCACTTCCTGTCGATCTCATTTTTGAGACGTTTGTATATATTTTTGCCTGCTTCATTTACTGCATTTTTATACTTTCTCCTTTCATCAATTACATTCAATATTTTTTCTGTTACCCAAGGATTTCTACTAGCCCTTGACTTTTTACCCAGTTGATCCTTTGCTACCTTCACCACTTCATCCCACAGAGCTACCCATTCTTCTTCTACTGTATTTCTTTCCCCATCCCTGTCAATTGTTGCTTTATGTTCTGCCTGAAACTCTATACAACCTCTGTTTTTTTCAGTTTATCCAGGTCCCGTCTCCTTAAATTCCCACCTTTTTGCAGTTACTTCAGTTTTATTCTACAGATCATAACCAATAGATTGTGATCAGATTTCACATCTGCCCCTTGAAATGTCTTGCAGTTTAAAACCTGGTTCCTAAATCGCTGTCTTACCATTATATAATCTACCTGAAACCCGTCAGTATCTCCAGGCTTCTTCCATGTATACAACCTTCTTTTATGATTCTTGAACCATGTGTTAGCTCTGTGCAAAATTCTATCAGGCTATTTCCTCTTTCCTTTCTTAGCCCCAATCCATATTCACCTACTACGTTTCCTTCTCTCCCTTTTTCTACTACCGAATTCCAGTCACCCATGACTATTAAATTTTCGTCTCCCTTCACTACCTGAATAATTTCTTTTATTTCATCATTTCTTCAATTTCTTCGACACCTGCAGAGCTAGTTGGCATATAAACTTGTACTACTGTAGTAGGCACGGGCTTCATGTCTATCTTGGCCACAATGCTGCGTTCACTATGCTGTTAATAGTAGGTTACCCGCATTCCTATTTTTTTTATTCATTATTAAACCTACTCCTGCATTACCCATATCTGATTTTGTATTTATAACCCTGTATTCGTCTGACCAAAAGTCTTGTTCCTCCTGCCAGCGAACATTACTAATTCCTACTATATGTAACTTTAACCTATCCATTTCCATTTTTAAATATTCTAGCTCACCTGATTGATTAAGGAATCTGACGTTCCACGCTCCGATCCGTAGAACGCCACTTTTCTTTCTCCGGATAACGACATCCTCTTGAGTAGTCCCCGCCCGGATAGCCGAATGAGGGACTATTTTACCTCTGGAATATTTTACCCAAGAGGACGCCATCATCATTTAACCATACACTAAAGCTGCATGCCCTAGGGAAAAATTACGGCCGTAGTTTCCCCTTGCTTTCAGCCGTTCGCAGTACCAGCACTGCAAGGCCGTTTTGGTGTTACAAGGCCAGATCAGTCAATCATCCAGACTGTTGCCCCTGCAACTACTGAAAAGGCTGCTGCCCCTCTTCAGGAACCATACGTTTGTCTGGCCTCTTAACAGATACTCCTCCGTTGCGGTTGCACCTACGGTACGGCTACCTGTATCGCTGAGGCACACTAGCCTCCCCACCAATGGCAAGGTCCATGTATCTTGGTGGGAGGGGGGTGGGGGGGGCGTAGCTGGTATGCTTGATCAAATACCAAAAATGTTGTGATGCAAACGGACAACGCAGAAATGACTGAATTAAGAAATACTGTTCCACTGATAAACATGAAGTGACAAAGAGCAATCGGAAATTATAAAACAGTTTCCTGGAATATGTTTTACACTGCTGAAAATTTGTTTTATCGAAAAGGTATGTCATACTATTAGTTCCACACGGTATCTAAATTATATTACCACTCTTTTTGTTGTCCTCCTAAAGACGGAGGGGAACGTTATGTCTAGGCGGGGAGTACAGTAAAAGTAATGAACTATTTTCTGCAAAAGGTAAGATGAAGTTTCGAATGTAACATGAAAAATTATTTTCTTCCATTTTTCCACATTTTCCTATGTCAGTTCCATTATTTTGCAAGTAAACTGTACTTTTTTTAAAATCTTTTGGTACTAGTTTGTCTCGATCTTCTTGAAGACAGAGATATGCATGCGGAAAAAGTAGTCCACTGATACATGACGCTGGCATCGTTGTGTATAAATGCATGTATATGCGGTTTTTAGGGATGATATGAAGCTTCATCTTCACGTCAGCTACGAATTTATCAATATTATTATCTTTTAATCGCCTCTACGCGTTTGCTTGAGGTAAAATTTGTAATTTTGAGAGTTCTTTTCCATGTAATTTCCAGAATCTGTGTAACAATGTCGAATAACTCTGGAAAACTGCAGTATTCATCTCGCTTGCACGTTGCATCTCACGAACAGTTGTAATTCCTTCGATTAGTTCTTCTTTCATAATTTTTAGAATTTCAGTTTGGGTCGTTTCGTACTTCGTGTCAGTTCTTCTTCCATTTATACAATTCATATTCAGATTGTATGAAACGAATCCGGCTTTTTACAGTGCTTAAGTTAAATCGTCTTCTCCCTCCTTCGTTTAGAAAAGAAATTTACAGCCTTCCTTTCTCACTTAAAACAACTATTTTACATGCTTTCTTTGGGCTTATAAGGTACTTTGTTTTTGTTCTGGTCTTTAACTAGCACAACACTCATCGTTTGAACCAAAATTCACAGAATTGTACAAGTTATTTGCTATTTCTTCCCATGTTTCCATAATTTCTAAAGAAATGTCGACGTCTTTGGAAATAATGACCAAGAAATCAACTACTAAATAACACACATGTAGATACCCACGAGAAGTAACTGATTTCGATTGCATACCACGTGCTTCATATTTCATCTTTACAAAGTTGGAACCATTAATTAGATTTCATATTGCTGTGGAAACAATGCAAAGGCAGAGTCTATTGGCAAGCGTATACCAAGAAATTGTAAAGAAAATGAATCAGTTCCATCTCCATTGCAAACATTTAGCGATACCGCGAAAATTTTTAAATTTGTGGTAAGGTCTTATGCGACGAAACTGTTGAGGTCATCGGCCCCTAAGCTTACACACTACCTAATCTAACTTAAACTAACTTACGCTAAGGACAACACACACACCCATACCCGAGGAAGAACTCGAAACTCCGATGGAGGTAGCCGCGCGAACCGTGACAAGGCCCCAGACCTCTCGGCTACCCCGTGTGGCGATACCGCGAAGGAAACTTCTAATTGTTATGGATATTATTAAATGGGTTGCAGATTCGAGTGAATAATAACTGTGAAAAATTACGTCAGAGAAACTATCAACGGGAACTGAAATTCACTTAAAAAATTACGATGGTGTTGTGCTGTAATATCTGTTTATTGATATTCTGCCACCGAGGAAATGCGCCCATCACGCTGCGCTTGAGATATCTGCTACCATTGCAAGAGGGAGTCTACATCTCTCCAGCTATGAAACTGGCTAAGATTCAACAATTTTTAAAAAAACACTTTCAGGCTCTCTTGGCAGACAAAATTTTGCAACTGTGTTTCTTTCGGTGTATTCATCCTGTAAAAAAATTTCGGGACAGCCTCGATCCATAATCTGCCATTGAATGGTACTTTAGTCGTGTGCCATTGATTAACAACGCAAACGCGCGTACTCAGATGGACCTTGTCAGTTACAGGAAAATAGCCAATGTAGGCTTCTCCATACAGCAACGTAGTGCCAAAGACGGTGGAAGTGAGAAAGGTGCTGACAATCTGGCAATAGTCTGTCGGAAAATTAGGCGTTCATCTAGCTAAAGGCTCGTTTTGGCGTGCTTTCTTTCTTGCAGAAAGACCTGTAAGCTGACAGTCCAAGATTCTTTTCTCAATTATGCAGCGTTATTCATAAGTATTATTGTTGGTGTATAAGTTCGTAGCTTTTTGCCATGCATTTAATAGAAACAACAAATACACATAACAGAGCCATTTGTCATCTATTATATATTTTCCTCCATTGTTTACAAACGACTGTCAACGCTGGGATAACTTTTCGAATTCTGACTCTGTAGAAATCACGTGTTTTTAAGGCGAAGAACTCGTCGAGCCTTGTTCGGAGTGCATTTTAATCCGGAAAGGAGGTTCCCTGGAAGTTATTCGATAGAGAGTGGAAAATGTGAAAATCTGAGGTCAGAAGATCGAATGAAGAAGGTGGCTGCGGAATGTTTTCCGAACCAAACTCCTCTATGGTGTATCTTGTCAGTCTAGTAGATTGCGGGAGGGAGTTATCGTGGAGCAGCGTCACTTGAGGCAGACTTCCTGATCGCTGTTCTTGGACTGCATCTGCAAGACGTCTCAGTTGTGGACAATAAATGTTAGCACTGATGGTTGCAGCTCGGGAACCAATTCGTAATACATTACAGCGTCGCTTTTCCAATCGATGAATAACATTTTTGCAGGTGTGTGCATGTCTTTTTACGGTGATTTGTTTTTTTGTGTCCATTTACTTCCTTTCGTTGTATTAGCATAAATAAAGCATTTATTGTAACCAGTAACGAAAAATGATCAAGCCAGTAGATGACGAGCAAGTAGAGATGCACATATGGACCCCCACTCAATTTTTTTAACCTTCCCCATTCATGCATATGTCGCACGATCGTGGAATAATCACTGTTCATCACATTTACCAGTTCTCGGGTACAGTGACGTGGATTATACGTTTAAACGATCTTAATTAAATCGCGAAGGTCTTCCTGAGGGCGAAGTCAAATGGTTCAAATGGCTCTACGCCCTATGGGACTTAATATCTGAGGTCACCACTCTCGTACCCTTACGACTACTTAAACCTAGTCCGCAGCTCGTGGTCGCGGTAGCGTTCTCGCTTCCCACGCCCGGGTTCCCGGTTTCGATTCCCGGCGGGGTCAGGGATTTTTTCTGCCTCGTGATGACTGGGTGTTGTGTGATGTCCTTAGGTTAGTTAGGTTTTAGTAGTTCTAAGTTCTAGGGGACTGATGACTATAGATGTTAAGTCCCATAGTGCTCAGAGACATTTTTGAACTTAAACCTAACTGACCTAAGGACATCACACACATCCATGTCCGAGGCAGGATTCGAAAGTGCGACTGTAGCAGCAGCGCGGTTCCGGACTGAAGTGCCTAGAATTGCTCGGCCACAGCGGCCGGCTGTGGAGAGTCACTAAGGTCAAAGCAATCTTCCTTAAAACGACAAAACTACTGTATTTTCTCCAAAGCTCCACTCACTACCGCCATATTACAAAAACAAGAAAAAAACATGTATCAAAAGTGAACTGCGAATAAAAAATGACAGTCGATAAATAAACTCATAGCAACCGAAATACAGACACCCAAAACAAAAACACAGATGCTACAGAAGGTGACTGCATGAAAATTACAAGACGTACAGGAAAAATGACAAATATCAGTGGATAGAGTATCTCAATAAGTTTGGATTCGTAATAGCCCTCATGTCGTAGCTGAAAAATACACAACTAGCGGGCAGGCATGTCTGAACACGTAGACCAGTCCGTTGTATTGTATGGAATTGCTTCGCACCAACAAATACGCAACACAATTAACATATCGCTAAGGTGGACTGCTGCCTTTCCTGGTCTCAGCAACAAAGACTTCTACGAACTGTACAAACATATTGACGACTTCCATATCACAAACAGTAGCCATAATGAGAACATGTAATCTTACTTGAAAATTTGGAAAGATACTGTATCCACTGATGAGGGTCTATTTTCTTTATGTCGTACGGTTATTGCAGAGGCAGCTTCTCAAATGCTATAGACATCTATCAATAGCCCCGTGCTGAATCGACTACTGACTTTATCAGTTGCAAACGTTACGGGGTGCTGTCGAGGTAGTGGGAAATCTAGGAAGATTACTAGTTGTTCTATCTATGCTTTATTAACTAACTGATGTCATTCAACGCTCATCCGTAGCTTCTTACTACATTACAAACCAATAGTACACTAAGGTTTTGGTACATAAAATATTGGTAGGTGTCTATAATCTGTCAATTCACGCATTAGAAACAGTGTGTTACAAAAGGTAAAATTTGTATGAGGTATGGAGGAATATGTGATCAGAATACAGCATTTCCTGCTATTACAAGTTTAACGACATTTACAGCCTCTGATTCTCGTTGGAGCAGCTCCTTAGATTGTCCCATTAGGCTGAGTGCGTCTGTAATAGCCTTTTCTAGTCTTCCCACGAAGGAGAAATTTTCTCTGAAGTGGAATTTAAGTTGACGCTTCCGCATGTTAGTCAGGCACTATGCCGCTAGCTGACTGAGGGCAGCAAAATTGTGTACGTACTAAAGTGGATAAACTAATGCCTACGCTGTCGTTGCAAAGCATAATTAAAGCAGTTTTCAAAGCTAGCTTACACAAATCGAAATACAGCACTGGATTTGTAGCCAAGTCAAGCGTTCATGTCTAACTTTTGTAAACAAAAAATAAAATGATTGTTTGTTGTGAACTAAATCTGAAATGATTTCCTGTCTTTACCTTCGTTTGTCTGTGTTGTTGCCTTGAAGAATCCAAGTGATGTAGTTACGGAAACGCTGTCTGATAAATGAATGACCAAAACTGAAATTGTGTAACTATATTTCAATTAATGTCAACCAAAGTAATTAGAAAGCCAAAACTGTAAACTAAATAAGCTTTTCTTTGAAACTGTATTGTGTGGTACTTTGACCAATTCTATAATGTGTTACTCACAACAGGTCTCCATGGATCCTCTGCGAATCACATTTAAGTGCCTGGCAGAGGGTTCATCGAATCACCTTCACAATTCCCTATTATTCCAATCTCGTAGGTGACTCGTAATTGCAACACACAAGCTAAAAGAATAAAAATACGGCACAAAATATTAAACAAATTTTGAAAGAATATATCACCAAAATATTTATACAAAAATGTCGCACAAATTTACATACGCAGTCTGAATTATCAAATTCCAGACTCTGAATCCTACAGGTAAAACTGCACTGTGAAATAAAAGTGCCTTTCCTTATTTAAACTGAACCAGACAATAATTTTGAAAAGCAACTCTTGACACTAAATCCGCTCACTTTTTCCTGACTATAATGGAAAGGCCCATAAGAAATTTTTATGGCTTGTCTTTGACAACGAAACCTCGGTATTGCTCGAAGTGACTACCATAAAGTATGCAACTGGCTAAGTAGCAAAGAAAACCTTGCGCACGTGCACCGCCAGAACGTGCGACTATTCTAAGCAGCTCATACTGAAAACTTTGTCTTTCCAGAAGTCAATGAGATTGATACACATAATGAGAAAATAAGAAAATTTTTAGCGGGGAGGCGGTGATGGAATTTGAACTTGCTAAATGATCAAAGAACAACTGACATGTTAAAAACTGTATTGGAATTACTGAAACTCACTATCTAAAAAAGAGCTTCACAAATCTCATTTTTCGTTACAAATATTAGTCTACCAAGTGACTAAATACTGAAAATGCTAAAGGAGTGGTAAAATCTATAACTTATAAGAGCAAGCCGTGTGAATAGAAAACTTTTCTTACAGGTTCTAAAACGTCCGTAATGAATGAGGCTAACGTGCTGGTTACTGGCCTTCCCTCACCGGAAGAGTGGACTCCAAAAGGCCTCGTGTCACAGCATCTGCTTCATGCTTTCTTATTTTAACTCTGAAAAAAAGAAAAGGGTTAGAGGGTGGTATAGATACAGCGACGACAAAATAATTGCTACACGAAGGAGTTACGAGACATAAGCGGCAGATAAAAGGCTCTTTTCTACATCTCAGCGATGATGTCTATTCAAATTTCGTGCCAGTCGCTACAAAGTCTACTCTTAGGCGACTGGCACAAAAACTGAATAGACAAGCGCACTGTAAGGATAGGTTTCAGGTTTGCTATAAACACACGCTGTAACGGTCACGAGTGATACTTACCTTTGATACTTGATGTAGTGAGTTGATGCTAATCAAAATATCCTTTAAAGCGACCAAGACGCCTATGTCAACACCTCACTGAGCATGAACGAGCTCGTGTAATAGGGCTGCAAGAAGCTTGATGTACCTTCTGCGATGTTACAGAAAGACTTGGCAGGAATGCAGCCACTGTACATGACTGCTGGCAGTGATGCACGGTCGCAAGAAGAGTGGACTCCGGATTGCCTCGTGGCACTACCGAGAGGGAAGACCATCGTGTTCGGCGTACGCCTCTGGCGCGTCATACTGCTTCTGCAGCAGCAATTTCAGCAGCTGTTGGCACAACACTGACACAACGAACTGATACAAATAGATTACATCAACGACGGCTCCGGGACAGAAGCCCTGTAACGTGCATTCGCCTGACCCCGAACTACCGCTGTTTGCAACTGCTGTGGTATCAGTCGAAAGCTCTTTCGAGGACAGGGTGTGGATCTGTTGTGTTTTCTAATGAAAGCTGGTTGTACCTAGGAAGCAGTGATGTGCGTGCGTTGATTAGAAAGAGGCCAGTTGGGGACCTGCAACCAAGCTGCCTGCGTGCAAGACACACTGGACCTAAACCAGGTATTATGGTCTTGGGTGGGATTTCGCATGACAGCAGGACCACCCTAGTGGTTATCCCATGCTCCCAGACTGCAGATATGTGCGTCAGTTTGGTGATTCCACCCGTTGTGCTGCCATTTAGGAACAGCATTCTGTGGGCTTTTAACATTCTGCGTGGTGTCTGTTGTTCTAAGTCGTGTCTCCCTACTACTTTCGCGCAACGACGCTCTGAGCGTGTTTTTTAGGGAATTGACTACTTTGAACCTGGGACCTGTTGCTGGTAAGGATACGCCACACCACACATGACATGTAGAATTCAGAGGAGTTCAGTGAGACTAGCGATGGTGTAACCAAATACTAAATGATCTCAGCTTCATCTCCACTGCACTCCTTCTAAAAGAATCTTCATACTAACTAAATTTAGTGGAAGGGGTTCAAGGCTTTCCTATTTTTAGTTAGCTGGTAAAATAACGTCGAAAAAGCAGTTAAGTTTACCATTGGAAATTTTATTCTACTCACAAAATATTGTTTATAATTTGCACTATTGATAAAAGGAAATGTTTTAATACAGGATGGTAATAACCAACTGTGTTCAACTAAAATGTGAACGAATACTCCCTGAATGGGTTTCCATGTTCTACAATGGATCGAAGGATGACCTATGCCATATCACATCTATAATCTAGGTATAAATTATGTTTCACAAAAGAGAAAACTATCAAAATGGTCTACAGTAACCCTCAAATATCTTTAATTAGTTATCTAACTTGTCGTAAATTACACTGGCTGATGTGGCTTCTGAATAACTATATAACAAAAAAATCATCACATTTCAGATTTTTACTTCAAGTGGCAAATGTGAACACCATGAGCTTTAATTGACGATCGACACTAGTATTACGCAAAAAGGGGTGTCACAGATGAGACTTCTGCAGTTCTGAGTGAAGCTTTATGCGCTGTAATGCGGCATCGCGTGCGTTCATTACCTTGTCGGTGTCCGTCAGGGGGCGGCAGGCAGCACAGCTCCGCTCACCTCGCCGTCTCGCAAGCAACTCTCTCCTAACTTCTCCTTACTACAATTTACCGAAGTTGGTTTAAAAAAAACTATCTAGCTGTGTTTTCATCTCACCAATCAGGGTCTCAATGTTAACCTTAAGCTCCACCTACAAAAATTCTGTCTATCCAATGAGAAACGTTATACTTTTCGTGGTGGAGCAATGTTTCTAAAGTTTGCTACGTAACAGAGACGCGAAAAAGTCTCACACTAAAACTTGCAGCTGGTGTGCTCCTTTTAGTGGTATTGTAAGATCTATACTGTTCTTGTGGAGGGCTCTAGCTTTTAACATGGCCTGGGGTGTGGTCCTAGCGGTTAGCCTGCGACATGGGTGTCCAGTCCGTCGCTTATCGTAGGGCCTTCAAGCTTAACGCGGTTCTGCTCTTGGCTACTGTTCTTGTTTCTCCCCTCGTAACTGCGTCTGTCTCACGGTGGGAAGGTATGACATGCATTTAGGCATTCTTGTGTTAGTCTGTGGTATTCCATTTGCTCACTCGTTACTCGTATTACTTTGGTTAATTTAATGTCACGATTTATTCAGAGCTATGTGACATACTACTGGATTTGCTTATCATGTCAGGGTTTTCATGGAAGGTGTTGGATTTACCTGACACCTTACAGGCTGTTTCCATAAATGTAACGTTTGCTGACATACCGCTGTTGTATGCCGGTTGTGGCGAGTCTCGGAGATTATATCAGCGAAGCTAAGGTTTTCCTCCATAAGGTCAATAAATCTTTCGGTAGTATACAAACAAACATCAATGTTATTAATTAAAATGTTATATTAATGGACAATTTATACGTCAGTGTAGTCAACATAAAAAAAGACGGTGATACGACGGCAGCTTTTTTTTCTAGTGAAAAAGCCATCGGAAGTGGTTATCCCGGACGAGAGCTCTAGCAGACACAACAGAGTGTCGACATGTTGCCTCGGCCTGCTCGACCAATAGGTCTGTCTCCAATCGAGCACGTATGGGACATCAACTGACGAAATCAGTGTCGTCGACAATCAGCATTAACCGTCCCTGTACTGACCGGCCGATGGATCTCCATCCCACAATGTGAAATCCGGCATCTGTGCAACACAATGTGTGCACGTTTGCATTATTAATTCAACATTCTGATGTTTACACCACTTATTACTATAGCAGCAATACACCTTAGCAATGGCTTATCTCGTGCTTACGTTAACTTAAGATCCTGCAATGTTAATCATTTAAATATGTTACCTAGACGAATGTATCCCCAAAATTTCAATATTATTTGGTGTTGCGATTATTTTCTGTCAGTGTAAACGGGACACCTTGTATTCCGCTGAGAAAATTATTCGCTTTCTGCCGTTGGGAGCCCAAATCTACACTGATATTTGTGCATGAATACTGTAGGCATGCACGGAGAGTGTACACATGCTTCTAGTGATCAGAGCCATTTTACACACATGCGTAAGCGACTTGCTATCCGGTACTACCCAGACGGTGGCGTGTGTGTTTTTGCTCTGCGTCCCCGGGGCGGGCGTCCGGGAAGAATGATGAAGATCCCTGGAGGCGCCATTTGTCGCTGTAGCCAGGATTGATGCGCGCTCTCCGCTGCGCAGAGATGAAACACTTGTTCTCCGGCATGTGGGCGCAGCTGGCGTCGATCGGAGGCCGCCTTGTGTGTGCAGCCATTAGTGCCCTCCCACTGCACTTACCAGCAGTCGCGGGGCATTTGCTTGATACACCTGAGACGCAGCTGCCCCTGTCCGCCGCTCTCTAAAGCGGTGTGACAACATTTCTTCATGCAACAGACAAAGTGCCTGTCACTTCCCACAAAACGTCCCACACGACAGTTTCACTGTAGTGAAACGGAGTGAGAGATAACTGCACTCTAAAATGCGTCTAAATAAATACTCAACAAACCACCATAAGGTTCATGGAGGTGAATATCTTGTAATACTGGTAGTGAGTCCCTTTTCTGTGTCACTCAAGAATGGAGCAGGGGAAAAATTACTACGATATTGGAGTGCCTATGTTGTTAAGAAGAACGATTCGGGCAAGCAAGAGTGTTCAAAAGACGAGGCACTCCGCCGACACCTGCCGCTAATAACTACATGAAATGCGACAACGCACCATTATTAGATGTATACTATGGTGAAAAAAGTCATGGGATATGTCCTAATATTGTGTAGGACCTCCTTATGCCAGGCACAGGGAAGCAACTCGACGTGCAATGGCCTCAAAAAGTCAGTGGAAATGCCGCACAGAAATAATGAATCGAGCTGGCTCTATAGCCGTCCGTAATAGCGAAAGTGTCACCGGTGCATCATTTTGTACACAAACTGACTTCTAGATTATGTCCCATAAATGGTCGATGGGATTCATGTCGGAGTGCTCTTGGTGGCCAAATCAGTAGCTCAAGTTGTCCAGAACGTTCTTCAAATTAGTTACAAACAATTGTGGCCTGCTAACGTGGCGCATTATTATCCATAACAATTCCAGCGTGATTTGGGAACATATGCTCCAGGAACGCAGATAACCGAACATAACAATTTCCAGTTAATGATCAGTTGAGCTGGATGGAGGACCCAGTCCATTACATGTAAACAAAGGAGCATTATGGAGCCACTAGCCTTGCACAGTACCTTGTTGACAACTGATATCCATGACGTCGTGGTGTCGGCGCCACATTCAAATCCTATCACCAGCTCTTACCAAGTGAAAACTGGACTCATCTGACCAGGTGACAGTTTACCAGTCGTCTGGTGTCTAATCGATATGGTCACGAGCCAAGGAGAGGCACTGCAGGCGATGTTGTGCTGTTAGCAAAGTCACTCATGTCGATCGGATGCTGCTATAGCCCATTAAGGCCAGATTTCTTCGCACTGCCCTAATGGATAAATCTGACGTACGTAACTCATTAATTTCTGTTGTTACTTCAAGCAGTACTGCATGTCTGTTAACACTGACAACTCTTACGCAAAAGCCGATGCGCTCAGTTGTTAAGTGAAGGCAGTAGGTCAATGTGCTGTCCATGGTGAGAGATAATGTGTGAAATTCGGTATTCACGGCACAATCTTGACAATGTGGATGTCGGAATATTGATTTCTCTAGCGATTTCCAGAATGGAATGATCCATACATCTAGCTGCAACTATCATTCCACGATCGGAGATTGTTAATTTCCGTCGTGCGGCCATAATCACGTCAGTACCTATTCACATGAATCTCCTGAATACAAGCAACAGATCCGCCAATGCAGTGCCTTTTCACACCTTGCACACACGGTACTGTCGCCATTTGTAAATGTGCATATCGCTATCCCATCCCTTTTGTTACCTTAATGCATAAAGGAATTTTGACAGTGTAAATCCGTGTCGCTTTACGCGAGAGGTCGCCATAACCCCTTTTGTCTCCCCGTGTACCACTCACGGCTAGACCCAGGCTTCCACATGTCGTTGTAACTGTCTTACCAGGAAGTGTAAACGACGAGACTGTCGATGATTGAGGCTAGCTGCTTGTTTCTAACTGGATGCATAAACGCACATTGTCAATGAGGTGAAAAAAGTCATGAGATATACGGATGCAGGTAGTATCGCGTACATAAAGTATAAAAAAGGGCAGTACATTGTACTGTTATTTGTAGAAAAGTTATTCATGTGAAAAGGGTTCCTAGGTGATCATGATCGCACGTCGGGAATTAACAGACTTTGAAAGTGGACTGGTAGTTGAAGCTGGACGCATACGACACTGCGATTCGGAAATTGTAAAGGAATTCAGTATTCCGAGAACCACAATGTGAAGAGTGTGCTGTGAATACCGAATTTCACACATTACCTCTCATCACGAACAACTCAATGGCCGACGGCAAATCGATTTCAACTGATTGACAGCCATCATCGGTGCTACAAATACAAGAATAAAATTAATTAATAACATTGACCAAATGAATAAATGTACATAAAGCAACGTAAACCAATTAAATGTATGTAGACGCATTAAACCACGTAAAATAATATACAAATTTACCTTTCAACCACTATGTGCCCTGAGCAGTAATACTGTCTTAAGCAGAGGTCAAACATAAAATGATACATCGAGAATTGACTATGACAACGAGAAACCAGAAGGGGGCGTTGCCAAGCAAACCCGAACTCTATGCAAAAATGAAAAAAATTTTTAAAATAAAAAAAGAAATCTTTAATTATTTATCATATTTTTATCCAGGAGAAAAAGTTAATCACAATGCCAAAACTTAAAACGGTGTTGGCATCCATCTAGCGTACAGTTAATGACATTCAGGAAGATCGGACTTCTTTTCCGCCAGATGGCGCCACATTGCTGAATGCACATGTAATGTAAACTAAGTTGAGACAAGGAAATTACAGACACGAACGAAACAAACTGAAACACACAGTGGTTAGGCTTACTACAAGCCACACTAAAAGTTGGGAAACGGGGCCAAATTTCTAGTGGTTTACTGTCGAGTTGAGATTTTCACAAATGTTTTATTCGTATCTTCCAGAAACTAGCAGTAGGGCAATAAAAAGCCTTTTAACACGCCACTAACGGCAATCAAGTAATTTATAACAATACAACAACTTAAAAAAAATTAAAAAACATAGAAGCTAGCAGTACGATAATAAACTACCTTTTAAAACACGCCGCTAACACCAATCAAAGTAATTTATAGCAATACAACAATTTAAAATTAAAAAAAACATTAGTAAACAGGCTACTAAAGTAAATACAGAACTTTGTTAATAAAGTACGGTGAGGTAGTGAAGCTTCCAACACCACCATTAAAAAAATTTAACATGTCTCAACAAACACACGATTAATGGCAATAAAAGAATTTACAAACATGGAGGAATTCAAAAAAATTTTTAAAAAAAGTGTCCTGGAATATCATCAGAACATAACAGATATGACGGACCCGTTTAAGGCGGCCACAAATCACCGACTCAGGGATGCTCAGGCTAGACAGAATACTGACCAATTTAAATACGCCCGTAAACACAATTGCTACTCTCAGGTTGGTCACTGCACCAACTTTTAGCCAGCGAAAACTTGCTATAAGATGGCTTAACTTGCTGACAGAATTAGAGCTAACCTCCTGCAAGGAAACGTAACACCACACAGTCCTGAATGAGCGACCACATGATCAACCAACAAGAAGCATGAATTTACTAATAACCCACGACAAAACAGCGAAACAGTTAAACTGCCAAAACTACACCTCCCATCTGGCAGTAACGAGAAGAGGAGGAAATATCACTGTCTTCAATTACACCGGTGCCAGGGACAGGAAACCTGATCGCCGGAGGCCAAAGGCAGAAGAGACGCTGTTTATACAAAATTATTACTTAATGATTAAACCTTCCACGAACTGAACTTGCAATTATGCTCCAACAGGCAAAACACGACCTTCGATGGCAAGGATCCACACATCCGACCACGCGCGCGTCGCCAGCGTACCCAACACGCCACGGTCGCGCGACAACACCCTTTGTCACAGGAGTTCACGTCTTCTCTGCACCTTTGACGGGTAGTGACCGTTCCTTCATGTTAGGTGTCTCCTTTTAAACTCCAGTGTTGAAACGGATCATTTAAAGAAGCTTGTTAACGTCCCACCAAGGCGAAATGAACAGCAAATACTCGTGGAGGATTCTGTATACAATCAACACGCAGGGAGCTCTTCCGCCAACTCGACCCGCTCGTTACACACAACCGACATACACCACGTGGCGACTCGGTACAACCAACCACTCCAGATTCGCGCTGGAGAGCCACACTGCCCTCCCGTGTCCATCACACACTCTCTCTCTGCGCAACGCCCCTACTTCAGCACCAACACATGAGCTTTCAAAGGTCAAAGATCTCACTTCCTCCATAGCAGTTTCCCGGAAGCAAAAACGCAGATATCGATAGCAGATGGAAAAGACAACCAAGCAGCCACTAAATAACAGACAACATATCAAACAAACATGTCAGGGGAAGAAGAGGAAAACCAATGCAATCTAAACACAAAGTGTAGCACGAGTCGATACACGGCTCACAAACCTATTAAGGAAATAATGCCAAATGCAAAAATGAAGTGCTAGCTCACTTCATACATGGGAAAATAACAGTGGCTCGATAAGGTAAATTGAGAACTCGTAGGGGCTCTTACGGTGTGCCCGTATATCGTGAGACACAAATTTTCACCATATGTCCGATTCGAGTGTTGGATTCCCTCACTTCCTGATCGAGGACTCACACTGCATGGGCTACACTAAGGGTTACCTTCGATGTGGAAGTGCCCCAACCGTTGCTCTCGTGTTGTCGCCTGCCGTGACTGCTGCCCGCCGTCCGGTTCCCGCCGCCACCGCCACCGCCACCGCCACCGCCACCGCCGTCACCTGTTCGCCGTCTCTCGGTGCTCGCTGCTTCTGTTGCCGCCGCCGTCGTCTCCCGGTGCTCGCCGCCGCCCAGTACTCGTCGCTGCCCCTCGTTCTACTTCCTTTTGTACTTCGGCGACTCCTGTCGCCCGTGGGCACTGCCCGTAATCATGGACGCCCCCCACTACCACCATCATCTACACCTCCCCTTCACCTGCCACCACTGTAACATCATGGAGTGCTTCCTCTGGGAGTAACCCATCTCATCCAGCTCCCCTACTCACGGTCTCCGCCCCTTCTATCTCCTCCTCATCAATGTATCCCCACCTGTATGTCACTCCTTCCCTGGCTCCTGCTCCTCCTCCTGCCACTTCCCCTGCTTCTGCCCCCCCTTCCCCCTCCTGTCGCCCTCCTCGACTACATTCCCCCCTCCCCACCCTTCCCTGCAACTACCCCTGCTTCCCTTGCTAGAGTCACCTCCCGCTGCACCACAGTCGCCGCCACAGAGCGCGCTACCATCACACAGTGCTACTGCCTCACAGGAGGGCCCTGCCTCCCGCCACCTCCCCATCCATTCAGTACCTCATCCCTCCTCCCAGGCAACTCCATCCAAAAAATCTTACAAACAGCCCCGCCATGGATACCACCCCACCTCCCTCCTCTCCAGCCCCCTCCGTGTATACCTTCATAACAGCCAACACCGATCCGAAATTCCTGGATGCCCACACACTCACCCTTGAAATCTGGAAGTACACCTCCAGTGCACCTATCACCCAACTTACCCCTTGCACAGACTCTGTTCTCATCAAGTCCCCTCTCCCCCTTTCCGTACTGATCTCCTCCAGTGCCTTCCCCACATCACCTTTGGGCCCCATGCATCCCTATCCCCTTTCCTTACATCCTGCTCTCCTCGTCAGCCCCAACCCCCTCGTCGTCCGCCGACCCTCACTGCTGTTACCACAAAACTCAGCCCTGTGGTCATGGAGGCTGAGGTGTTGGCGGAACTGAACGCCCACCCTGCCCTGGAAATCCACTCGGCCCACTGTATTTACAATTCGTCTGACCCTTCTTTCCTCACGTGTATATTTACAGAGTCCTTCTCCTCCATCGACCACCCCCTCACTCAAGGAAACCTGATTTTCAACCGCCGCCACCCTGTTGACCTGTCCCGTTCCCCTCCTCAATCCTACCACTGCCAGCACTGTCTCCTGTACAACTACCACCCCTCCCAAAACTGCAAGAACCCCCTCCCCACCTGCCCCCATTGTAAAGGCTCTTACTTCGTTAAACCGTGTCCCAACCTCGCCTCCCCTCCCCCCTCCCTTCCTGCAACACCTGCAACGAACCTCACATCGAGTGATTGATGATAATTCTGAGTCAACACCTAAGTCTGCTGCCTTTTTGAATTACGTAGGAAACACGTCCAATAAGATCGGTCATATTTTATGGAAACACGATGTGAAATGTGTTTTCTGACCTCCATCTGAAATTAGAGCACTTTTGAGTTCCGTTAAGGATGATCTTGGACTGCGTAAGGCGGGTGTACATCGTATTGCTTGTAGCTGCGGCATAGCATATATTGGTCAAACTGTCAGGACCGTGGAGGACCGATGTTTTGGGCATAAACGGAACACACGATTGCAGCAGCCACGTAGATCTGCTATTGCCAAACATTGCTTGGATACTGGTCACCCCATGTTATATAACAACACAGTGATATTGGCATGCACGTCCAGCTATTGGGACAGTGTCATTATGGAGGCAGTTCAGATTAAATTAGCGAGCAACCTCGTTAACAGAGATGGCGGTTTCTGTTTAAACTCTGTCTGGAATGTAGATCTCTCCCTTGTCAAAAAACAGAGGGAAAGAGTCAATGCTACCTCACCTGCAAATTCATAGTCTCACTAGCGATAGCTCTCACTTTGGTCATCTTTGGGGGCACTACAATTCAGTGTGTGTGTTATCTTTCCTGCTTGACTCCGAGAACCAAGGTTTTAAATTTGAATGTACGCCGCCTGTCCATTGCAGTTTGCCTTGAAAATGGTGGGATGTCCTTCTGCCGAAATATCGGCGGTCGCTGAGTGTAACCTGGCTGAATTCCCGGAAGTTATTTGAAACTCACCCCATCTACTGCTCCAAATGCAAAGCCAAACCCCCTCCCACCAACCCTGAAGGCTGTGCTGTGGAGTTCCAAGCAATCGATCCCTAGAGGATGCAGAAGCAATTATGTTGAAGGCCTTACGCCAGAATTAGAGGACCAGTTGCAGCAATACCTGACACTGTTTGACGCAAACCCTCTATCCGCGGAAACTATCACGTCGGGAGAGCAGCTAACCGAATCACTAGCTAAAACCAGGAGAGAGAAATCGCTGAGGGCAATAGAGGAATTGGACATGAAAAGGAGCAGTCAGAAAGCCTGGACACTCCTTAAACGTCTCAACAATGACCCGACTTTCTCTCCAGGACATGCTCCCGTCACAGCCGACCAAATAGTCCACCAGCTTCTCAAGAATGGGAAACCCAACACCAAAATCATGAAGTCGGAGACCAAAATACACAGGATTGAACACCAAAAAAATTCAACTCTGACCAAACCTCTTACAATGGCAGATCTGGACAGAGCCATAGCGAAATGCAAGCTAAGGAAGGCCCCGGGCCTGGACGGGATTTTTGTTGAACAGATTAAACACTTTGGTCCCAACGTTAAACAATGGCTACTGAAACTGTTTAACAATTGCATGGAAACATGTCAGATTCCCACAATCTGGAGGAAGGCTAAAGTTATTGCCATTTTAAAGCCAGGCAAAAATGCTGATGACCCCAGAAATTTTCGACCCGTATCACTTCTCTGCCATATCTTTAAAATCTTTGAATGAATACTCCAGGATCGCCTCTCCAGTGACACAGAACCCTACCTAATCCCCCAATAAGCAGGTTTCCGCCCAGGGAAAAGCCCTACATCTCAGGTAATTAACCTCACGCAGCTGATTGAAGACGGCTATGGGAACCGGAAAATAACCGGTGTCGCCTTTATAGACTTGACAGCCGCATATGACACCGTCAACTTACGTCTGCTAATGAAGAAACTGTATGCCATTACCGGTGCTTTAAATTCACATCCACAGTTAGAAGTCTGTTAGAGAACCGTAGGTTCTCTAAGGAATTCCAAGGGATGCATAGCAGGTGGCGGGCCCAGAAAAATAGTCTCCCTCAGGGCAGCGTACTGGCACCCTTACTTTTTACCATATACACCAATGATCGATCAACCACTGCCAGCAGGTACGGAAAACTATATCTACGCCGATTACCGTGCTATGGCCGTACAGGTTGACTCCTTTGAGGATGTTGAGACAAAGCTCACGGATGCGCTAGACATGCTCTGTCAGTACTACGCCGACAATCAACTCAAGCCGAACCCTAGCAAAAGAAAAGTTCGCGCCTTCCATCTCCGTAACAAGCAGGCATCCCGTAATCTGCTGGTCTTCTGGAAGGACACACTCCTGGAACACTGCGTTAACCCCAAATACCTAGGAGTAACCCTAGACAGGGCTCTGACGTATAAACAGCACTGTATTAACACCAAAATGAAGGTGAGCGGCAGAAATAATATTCTTCGGAAAATTGCGAACTCCTCCTGGAGCGCAAAGCCAGAGGTAGTGAGGACCACAGCACTAGCATTTGCTTCCCAGCAGGCGAATATGCAAGCAGTGTCTGGTACAACTCTATCCACGCTACACAGGTCGACATTGCTCTGAACGAGACCTACAGGCTCGTCACTGGATGTCTTAAACCGACGCCAACAGACAATCTCTACCATCGTGCTGGGATTGCACCTCCTGCAGTACGAAGAGAAGCTGCAGCCTACAGTGGAAGAGCGAGGGCTGAGATGGCAGAGAGCCACCTCCACCACAAAACTCAGCCAGCCACCAAACGCTTGAAATCTAGACGCAGTTTTCTGAGAGCAACCGAAGATTTTAGCGACCAGCCTGGATAGAGGGTGGAGAGATGGAAGCGGTCGGGAGAAGGGCACTGGATGGAACCAAAGGAAGAATTGGCACCAGGTTACAATGCGGACTGGGTGGTCTGGAGATCACTAAACAGGCTACGCACCAACACTGCACGGTCAAGAGATAACCTTCTGTAGTGGGGATATTCTACTACATCTAATCTCTGCGACTGTGGAGAGGTGCAGACGACCCAGCACATGTATAACTGCCCTGAATATCCTTCACACTGCACTTTAGAGGATCTGATGTTGGCAAACCCAAATGCTGTCGACGTAGCCCGCTTATGGGCCAAATGCCTATAACATTTTGTTTGGGTGCAGACATATTTATTTATATATTTATATATTTTTTCATATGCCTGTAATTAATTTTTTTCTGTGTGGTATTCATTTTTTTTTATATTCCAGGATCCATGGTGCTTCTGACACGAATAAAAAAAAATCCGGTTGCTCACCATCGTCCTGCAGAACATCCACTTCTTCTAGCACCCCACACAATCCAACAGTTTCCCTTGTGCCCGCTCTATTTTCCACTTAAACACCTACATCATCTACTCCCATAACCTGTCCCACTTCACCTTCACCCACCTCAACATCCTAGTTTAAGCCCCTATCTCCCCTTCTCGCATCCTTCCCACCTCCAACCTCCTGGCCCATCAACAATATCGTCTCCTCTACCTCAAAGTTCACTCCCTCCCTGCAAACAAGTACCTCTTCATGCATACCCTATCCCAGCACCAGGTTGTCTCCTTCATCCTTTTCTTTCCACGTACAATACAAGACTGGAATAGAAGGGAGAGCCGATAGAGGTACTCAGGGTACCCTCCGCCACACACCGTCAGGTAGCTTGCGGAGTATGGATGTAGATGTAGATGTAGATGTAGATCCTTAATGAATACTTCCTCCAATCCAACCATGTTGTTCGCACCTCCCCCTATTTCCTTCACTGCACTAACAATACCCTTCCCCTAGCCCGAGGTGCGGTTGCTATAGGCCACCTCAAGCATCTCCCTGTCCAGCCACAACCCCTCCTCAACGACCTGTTAAAACACCTTCTCCTCAGCCTATTTTTTCCCTCCCTCACAATCACCTGTGCCACTATCTATATCCGCCCAGCAGCTCCTCTTCCCTTTGACTTCACTTCCCATGTTGACCATACCTTCTCCATCTATGTGATCACTGCTGACCTCAACATCCACAGCCGTGACACTGCCACCCGTCAGCGGTAGCCACCCTCTGGTGACCTTCTCTCCCACAGCACACCCATCCTGAAAGTAACGCCACCCCCAATGTTATCCTTGCTTCCCCCAACCACCTTGGTGTCATCACCATTGATGTCATCGATCCCGTTGGTAGTGACCATCTCCCTGTACTTCTCACCATTTTCTCTGCCCATACCACCGCTGCAGCTACCCACCCAGCTGCCCCTCCAGAGTCTGTCCATGTGCCAATTGGGATGCCTACTGGGAATCCATTGCCTTACAGGTCGAAAGCCACCCCCTCACCCTTCACCACCCTGCTGACATCACCCATGCCTCTTCCTTCCTTCAGAAGACAATCACTGATTCTGTGGAGGCCAATGTCCCTATCAAACTTATCCACCCTCACCGCCCTCCACAGGCCATCCTTCTTCTGTGCGAATACTGCAGTCTCCACCACTCCTTCCTCTGCACCTGTGACCGGGATACAATCACCCGCCACCAGAAATTACAGTGACACATCCGGAACCTCCTTCCAGCAAAGAAACGTCGAGACTGGAGCCAGACATGCACACACCTCATCTCCATCCTCTCTACCTACCGGTAGGCCTTCCACGACCTTATTGGTAGCCATCCCACCCTGCATTACCCCTTACTCCATGACGATCGAGCCTCTCCTGAAAACTTCAGTAAGGCTAACCATTTTGCTTCCCACCTCTCTGAGGTCTTCTCCATTCCTGACAATCCCCATTTTGATTACTCTCTCTTCCCCACCATCCTTGACTGCACTGACATGTGTCCCCCCCACTTGCCCCTAGCTTCCAGTACTTGTATCGGTTACCCCCCTGAGACATCAACACTTCTATCACCACACAAGGTATCACACTCGTCCTCTGCTCCAAACGCAACACTGGCCCTGGTCATGATGGTGTCACCTACCTCCACCTCAAGGAATCCCCTCCATCCTTCCTGACTTTCCTTGATACCCTGTACAATGTCCTCCTCTCCACTGGAATTTACCCTGATTTGTGGAAGACTTCCCTTGTCCTGCTCTTCCCTAAACCTAACATACCTCTTCCTATCATCCCATCTGCCTCACCCCCATGTCGTCTTTGAGGCCATCCTCTCTCAACATATTCACAGCCACCTTAACCAGCACCACCTCCTTCCCCTTACCCAATGTGGCTTCTGGCCTTCCTTCTCCACTGCCGACCAGCTCCTTAACCTTAACAATCTTCTTTCCCTCCAACTTAACTCCCATCACTCCGCTACCTTTCTTTTCCTTCATCTGCTGAATGCCTATGACCGTGTCTGGCATCCTGGGCTCCTCTTCAAACTCCAGACCTATTCTCTCCCCATCAACTTCGTCTGTCTCGTTGCTTTCTTCCTCTCCCATCGTTCCTCCTATGTGACTATCCACAATTTCAACTCCCATACTTTCTATCCCTCTGCTGGCGTGCCCCAAGCTTCTGTCATTTCCCCTCTCCTCTATCCCCTGTACACTGCTGATATGTCCAAACCTCCCCCACCTGTTCATCTTCTCCAGTTTGCCGATGGCACCGCCTTCCTAGCCCTATATCCTACCCTTCAACAGTCCCAAAGTGCCCTCTAAACCCACCTTGACCAATTCACCGCTTGGTGTAACCAGTGGTTCCTCTGAATTAACTCCTCCAAGACCCAGGCGAACATTATAGGCTGAACCACCGGCTCCTTCCGTCTCCATGATTTCTACCTCAAAATTTATGGCCGTCATATCCCCCTCACTCCTACCCTCAAATACCTTGGTCTCACCCTCGACCGCCACCTCACCTGGACTCCCCATCTCCTTACCATCCAAAACAAAGCTCACAAACGACTTCGCCTCCTGAAACTCCTGTCCAACTGGATGTGGGGTCTGCATCCTTCCACCATCCTTCACACCTACAAATCCTTGATCCGCCCCATCCTGTGTTATGGCAGTGTAGCTCTCCAAATCATCCAATGCCATGTGCTCCCCCTCGCCTTCCACATACGCCTTATATCCCCCAAGCGCATACTCTACAATCTCATCCCCTTTCTCCACCTTCTCCTTTTCCTCGAATACATCTGCACACTATATACTGTCCACCGCATTGATCCCCCTCATCCACTGGTGTCTCCCTTCCTCTCCACGCGCAAGCTGTTGCCGCGCCTGTACCGCTGTGTCCCAGCCTCTCTCCATCTCCAAACCCTCCGCCTCCTTTCCCAACGCATCTTCCAGAATCTACCCCTCCCAGATGATGAGCTTCGCCCTGACATCTACCCTTCCTACCAACTCTAACCGCATCTTCCTGCCTCCTCCTCAGGGCTGCCTCTCCTCCCCCTCTCTTCTCCTGAGCGGCTTCCCCCTCCTACTCCCCCTCCCTCTCTTGAGCTCCCTTTCAGTGTATCTGCACTCCCTCCTGCCTTGTCTCTCTTCATCTCCTGCCCCACGTGTCTCCTGCCTCTTGGTGTACCTACTGACGCCCGTACTATCTTCATCCCGCCACCTCCCCTGCTGCTCCTTGCTCTCCCCTCCTTTTCCATCCTCTCTGACCTCTCCCTCGGCAGGTCCCACCTAGCAGTTTTATTCTTCATCGTGTGTGCTCCAAGTGGGTTTTAAGTGTGTAGTTCTGAAGTGTTTTGAATACTGTGGCCGCCTTTAAACTGGGCATTTGCATTCAGTGTCTTCTTTGTGTTTTAAGAATCGCCATCTGTGTTTTTTAACTTTCTGGTGACTTTCTCAATTGCCCCCCCCCCTGCATGAACGTATCCATGTCAGCCTATTTTTACCTCCATTTTCTCCCCTTACTCTGTTTTATGTTCCCCTTTTTATCGCCTTATATATGTAACATTTTATTCTTGTTTTAGCTATCGGGTTACTCGGCTGAAGAGCGGAAGATTGTGCTGCTGACAGCCCTCCCATGCCCATATGGGGCAGGGGAATGAAATCATAATGAAGAAAAAAATTACACCATGTCTGTGGGTGCCAACAAGACAGCGACAATCGAATTAAAGGGCATCAACGCAAGCTAAGTCACAGTAACATAATTCATATCACCGATTTATTTATTTCTGTCCTCCACCTCCTTTTCACTTTCGTAAATAGATAATTGTTCCAGGATGGTCAGCTATCCACGAAACGACGTTTCCTTTTGGTGGAATGGCGTGCAAGACGTTACACGCTACACATCGTAAATACGTTCAACTGTGTACAAGTAAATAGAAAGCTAGACTGAAGCAATGGACGTGTGACTAAAAGCTTGCTTGTCTTAAACTGTTGCCGACGCTTACGGTATAAACGCGGAAGGAATTAACCGGGAGCGCGGGTGCAGGAGCATTGAATCTGTCTGCCTGTTCCTGTTCCTCTTCTGCAATGATTTTGCTAGGTGATGGCCTAGCGGTTAGGGATTGCACGCAGTTCTAGGTTGCGGTCAATCTGTGAGACATCAAAACTAGATCGAGCCAGAGACCGCCCGTCCTAATTTTTAAAATGTGGCAAACATAAAGCGAAAATATGCTTCGTCACTAGTCAAAGCTAAAATATGCAATAACTGGCGAAAAGGTGCCAAATATGCAAATGGATGTGCAACATGCAAATGCATATGATACGGTCTCTAGTAATAACATTGCGCGGCATCGTAAATAAAAATACGGTGTACAAATCGAAATACGAAAAAATAAACAATCAGTTCTATAAAAAAAACTTAAAAAAACATGGTGTGGCATAAAAATGGCGATGATCTGAGGAAAAAATTTTGTGCAAGTAAGAACAATTGCGTTGCTAGAAAAACTTTAACTACTATTATTGCTACACAGTGGACGAGAGAACAGAATATACATATCTATTTTAATATCAGAGAATTCACAAAGAGAACGGGTGTAACGTTCCTTTGAAAAGAAACTTTAAGATTACTTTGAATGAATGTGTAAACTGTAGATTGGATACTAAACTCAAGTTATCGTGTAGCGTGTTGTAACTGCAAGTAATGTGTTTATTCTGTGTTATTGTTAGGAAAACTTCATACGAACTGATTGGACAACGCAACTACCAATACCAGTAAAGAGATACAGTCACTGCAAAATACATTCAGCCGCTTAGGCACTGAATCCTCTTGCCCTGTTCAAAACTGATAACATTGGTATCTGTGCACATAACAAGTAAATGGAAATGTCATATCTCTATGGCAGCAACGGTGGAACGCAATATATTCTGGTCTCTCATGAAAAATTTGCTAGCTACAGGCTGAGCAGTGTGCAATGCTGGGAATAATGCTTTGACATGTAAATGAAATTCTTTTGGCTGATAAATGAAAACACTTAAGAGAAATCCAGCTTCTTTGAAAAATATATGATCTGGACAGGGAGGCGGTAGTGATTGTGTTGAATTACTAACACGGATTTTTTTAGGAAAATTACAAGTTAGGTTTGTCATTACAAACACATCTGACTATTGAAGTTATATTAGTCAAAGAAATACATCATATTTACTAACAGATTCACGACCAATGAGATTAATAGAGAAAGTATTATTTAACCTCACTAAACCAGCATAAAGGCAAATCATCAAATGAAAAATAGATCTGTTAACAAACATTAGAAGCATTACAAATGTGAAATATCTAGGTATCATTTCTATCAATCAATTTACATACAATCTGCGGTCACTCTACAATTGACAATTGTCAGCCACTTCATATATACTAGCGTGATGGCAAAACGAAAGTCATAATTATTTAACGTCTTTAGCTTGCTTGTGAGAAGACTCCTGCTTCCATGTTGTCGCATTTCCTACTTTAATCTAACACTTGGTGGCTTCACAAATGCGCTCCGTCTTCAGGCCACAACTGGCCCATAGGGACCATCCGGCTGCTGTGTCATGCTCAGTTGAGGATGCGGGTAGGAGGGGTGTGTCGTCAGCACACCGCTGTCTCGGTCGTTATGATGGCTTTCTTTGACCGGAGCCGCTACTATTCGGTCGAGTAGCTCCTCAATTGGCATCACGACGCTGAGTGCACCCCGAAAAATGGCAACAGCACCTGGCGGCCCGGGTGGTCACCCACCCAAGTGCCGGCCATGCGAGACAGCGCTTAACTTCGGTGATCTGACCACTGTGGCAAGGCAGTTGCGTGGCTTCACAAAGCACGCCACAAAAGCTGCCTACACCATCCTCTTTCAGTTTCACACTGTGCGCCGAGTGTTCTCTTACTCCACCACTACAAAATCAGATCAGAAGCAGTATCTTTGGCTCTGCTGTCGTGCACAGGCCAGCGATCTCCTTTATAAAACCTATAAGAGACATACATCGTTTACATTATTATTATTATCATATTCGCTTCCGCATGCAAGTGTACCCCAGTAGAATCCTTTCAAAGTGATGCACGGCGTCATGTGCACCGACGCTCGAGTTAAGGGTTCAAATGGTTCAAATGGCTCTGAGCACTATGGGACTTAACATCTATGGTCATCAGTCCCCTAGAACTTAGAACTACTTAAACCGAACTAACCTCAGGACATCACACAACACCCAGCCATCACGAGGCAGAGAAAATCCCTGACCCCGCAGGGAATCGAACTCGGGAACCAGGGCGTGGGAAGCGAGAACGCTACCCCACGACCACGAGATGCGGGCAAGTTAAGGGTATAGTCCGCATTTAGTGAGGGGTATATTTTAGGTTTTAGGTGCTTCTGTAATATTTTGGTGGTGTTCTGCGTACCATGATTTGGTAACATTCATTTAGGTTTCAGTGAACATGAATAATTATGTTTGTTTCAACATTTTCTGTAATCCAGTGTTGAACATTCAAATATATCGTCATGATGAATATCTGTGAACACTTTCTTTCCCTAAACTGAGAAGAGGCTCGTGAACGTTCAGAGGGTTGCATGTGTACTTTCCTCGCTTGAATAATACGCGGGAACCCCATCTCTAGTGGCTTGCTGAACCATTTTGTTTTAATCCCCTAGAAAATGTCTAGGACTGTTAGGGATAGATTTCGAAATGTAGGAGTCCACACCTCCGCAGTTTGGTAGCAGTAATGCATTATGCCATCAATGATGGGCATCAGCGAAATGTAGAATAACTCTACTGTAAAAACTGTTGGATCCTGTTTCTCATCAACTCAGGCAATAATCAAGGCTAGAGGTAATAAGAGCGAAGTTTCTTCCGTAGGTGCTAATTTAGTCCGATGCAGTGGCAAACATACACAAAATACGTACGTTCTCTTGAGCAGCTGGACGAGATACTCTTACGAAGTAGCACGCAACATCCGCTTTCCGTTAACTAACGGCGGCGTTGTGACGTACCGTGACTTCCACAAAACACTGAGAGAATTGCTACAACGTAGTAAATGGCTGTCCACAGACCAAAGTGAAGGTCGGAGCTAGAACCAAGGCATGCAGATCTCGCTCAAAGGATTTCCCATATGCGCTCGTGAAGAGTGGAATAAGGTGAGCTGCAGGTGGAGGTGCATACAAGAAACTTCCTCGAAATATTATGGAAAGGGTAGGCATGGACAGAGTGATGCATATTTTTGCCAAATGTGCTTAGAGATTGGGGCGTTTCCTTCGCAAATGAACGGATGCACATTATCGAACGGTAAATACTGTCGTGTTGTTCACTTGTGAGAGGCGATGTCATTTGTATCAACTGTGCATTTCATTCCGTACAAACATCTCAGGCGCCAGAATATCTCCGTCGCTTGCTTGAAGTGTGCCCATTGTCCAACACAATACATGTGTGGTTCTCGTAATACCCTAATACTATCAGCGTGCACCAACATGTAGACCCCGCCACACGTGACATTTTTTCATGATTTCAGCGTCCAATCACGGTTTTTCTGAAGCCAGGATGATTTCTGCGGCCTTTGGCGAGCGGGAATGCTGTTGTAAATACGTAAGGCGATGGCATCTGCAGCCCATAACAAGTAATTAGGTCTGGATTCTACGGCTGCATAACAGTGGCTGTTGTTTAACACAAAATCGGTGATTTGCTGTCCTGTCGTCCATCCGCTGTCACGGACCACAGTAATCATCAGCATACTCTGTAATCAGCACGTAGTTCTACGTATGCATCTATTTGCCGCAAGCCACATTCAAGTGTGGAGTATAGGGTGCTTTGTTAACCATTCCCTTTCCTGCCCAGTCACGAATGGTGCACAGGGAGAACAATTGATGGTAAGCCTCCGCGATGCTCTCCTTATTTTTACTAACTTCAGTGTGTTCCCTCGATGTGTATTTAGAAGGAAGGAATATAGTGGTGTCCAGAAAAATGTAGACAAACTTTGATAGTCAATATGTTTGGAGCAGGATGGCACATCGTTGAAATTTTGAGTGCTCTTGTCGTCCATTATTTTATCGACAGGTTTTGCTCGCGTTTTCCAGTAGATGACAGGGCAGCAATGAATGAGGTAAACAAGGCGGCCGGCCGGTGTGGCCGAGTGGTTCTAGGTGCCTTAGTTTGAAACCGCGAGACCGCTCCGGTCGCAGGTTCGAATCCTGATTCGGGCATGGATGTGTCTGATGTACTTAGATTAGTTAGATTTAAGTAGTTCTAAATTCTATGGGACTGATGACCTCAGATGTTAAGTCCCATAGTGCTCAGAGCCATTTGAATCATTTAAGCAAGGCGTTATTGACGTGGTACTGTAAATGTGAAAATATGATGGAGGTACAACAGCAATGACGTAATGTGTACAGAACTCAGCTACCAACACCTACAACAGTTCACTGTATCCGGGAATATTTTGAAGCCAATGGTACTGTTGAAGATCTGAATAAGGAAACGTCTGGTCGATCAAGCATACGACGAGTTGTGAAGGCTGCAAAGTGGAAAGCCTACATTCCAAGGTCGCTGCACGATATGAACGAGGATGACCCGGATCGAAGGATGGAATACAGAGAGAGATTTAACGGCACACTTCGTGATGATGAAGGTTTTGCAGGGATGGTTATCTGGCCCGACGAGGCGCACTTGAAACTGAACGGTACTGTAAACTAACATAACCGGTGGGCTCCCGAAATAAAAGTGGAAAAACCTGTAAATCTGCCGAGCATTAATGTGTGAGACGGTCTGTCGTCACACGTTTTGACTGGTTCGTTCTTCTTTGAAGGTACTTTAACTAGTAAGGTGTATATTCATATCCTGCAATCATCGATTTTACTTTCCGTCCGAGAAGTGTTTGGAAATAAAATATATTACCTACAACAAGATGGCCCTCAATCTCACTACAACAGAGATGCCAGAGCCTGCTCAGGTGAAAGTTCACCTGGACGATGCAGAGGTCGAAGAGGGGCTGTTGAGCACCCACCACGGTCCCCAGACCTTACTCCTCTTCTACCTATGCCGGCCGCGGTGGTTTCGCGGTTCTAGGCGCTCAGTCCGGAACCGCGGGACTGCTACGGTCGCAGGTTCGAATCCTGCCTCGGGCATGGATGTATGTGATGTCCTTAGGTTATTTAGGTTTAATTAGTTCTAAGTTCTAGGGGATTGATGTCCACAGATGTTAAATCCCATAGTCCTCCGAGCCATTTGAATCTTCTCCCTTTGGGGGACCTTGAAAAATAAGGTTCATCAACAGAAGCCAGTTACACTGAACCAGAACGCGATACCGTCGAGGCGTCCTGTGCGGCTTTCACACCGGCAACGCTGACAGCCGTAGTTCGGTCAATGGTTCAGCGGCACCGATGATGTTTGGCTGGTAATGAAGGTCACTTTGGACACATATAATAACATTCCCCTCGTGCAAGAGTTACGACTGTTTTTTTTTAAATATTTTAATGACTGTAATTTCAAGTTTGAAGATGTTTAATTCGTTCTTAAAAGGATTGCTAGTCAAGCCTTCAGACGTGAAACAGTTTTAAATTATTACTATTAGAGCCCTTAGCCGAGAAGTAGTTTGAATTTGTTGTCGTTATGGCCTTTAGCTTGAGTGTTACTTGTCTTATAATTTTAATTACATTGTATTCCAGCAGTGAGATTTTGATTATGGTCCCTTAAAAATATTTTAACTGTAATTGCAAGGTGAAGAAGTTAACTGGTTCTCAAAAGATTGCTATTCAGGCATTCAGCCGTGAAACAGTATTTAAATTATCACTACTGGGGCCTTCAGACGAGAAGTTGTGTGAATTTATTGTCATTAAGGCCTTCACTGTGGAACACTTATTAATTTATTGTCACCTTTTATTTGTTGTTGTTTCCAAATAAGGTGTACTTGATTAAAAAATAAACTAACCAACAGTAATTGATCACGGCCCCGTCCACAATCGCAACCCAGTCCTGTCTTTCTTGGCACCAGGACTCAACAAGCCTGGTAGCTTCCTTGTCTATGGGGGCGTGCTCAGGTGTAAACTTAAGATCGTTAGCAATGTTATGCAAAACCTGTAGCACCACGCCAATTGTAAAGTTTGTTGCACAGCCGTCGGTTGTTAATCCAGTTACCCTGTATCTTTCGTAAATGCCGTTGAAGTTCGTTGCGGGGAAATTCTGTTCACTTAAGATTGCTCTGTGTTTCCGTAAATTGTTCTTTATGGCCGAGGAATCGTGTTCTTGAGTGATAACTGTGTGTGACAATGTATTACTCGAAACGGCTTCGCCGCGGCAGATGTCGTTAAGCCTTAAGCCGTTTGTGCCTTTTCTGTGTATAGTTATTTGATTGATAAATTGATATTTTTGATATGTAAATCCCTGTTAATAACCTTAAAAATTTTTGGCTTCGCCATGGAAGACATTTTACAATCGCGCCTTAAGCCGTTTGTGCAGTTGCTAAGAATAGTCATTCGATGTTCTTAGATTGTCAGTCAAGCGTAGCTGCATGGCAATTAATAATTTGGTAGCAACTGCTTAGTACTTGACTTATTTGATAATTTAATTTTGTCCTGCCAATAGTGGGCTATCTATGATGCTGTTTTTCTCATCACCTTACTTCCATGCATTTAAGGGATTTAACTTTGTATTTTCTCATCGTAAGGACTTCAGTTTTTTTTGTTACTAAAATGCTGTCCAAGTATATGTTATTTTATGGTACACTCTCCAACCAGCTTCGTAGCACTTTAAAAGGTGCTGACGGAAGGCTAGCTCAATTAAGTATGTCTAAGCCAATGATATGCAGAATGAGTAATAGAATAGCGATGTTGCTCGCTTTCAAGACATCATTAGTAAGGACGATACTCGAAGACTTTAGTCGGCGGTCATATGTTATTTATTCATTCTATCTTTACACTCCAAGTTCCGAAGAACCAATTTGAGGGGAAAATCTCCAAAGTCAAGGAACGTGTCAGTACACGAAATTACAATATAAAAGTAAAAACAGATAAAAATAAAATATTCAAGAAACCAAAAAGAAATTCAAGCCATAAGTTTATGTAAACGCTGTCAACAGTATAACATAAGAATCAGCTTAATTTTTTAAGGAACTCTTCAACAGAATAGAAGGAGTGACTCGTGAGGAAACTCTTCAGTTTCGACATGAATGCGCGTGGATTATTGCTACGATTTTTGAATTCTTGTGGTAGATTATTAAAAATGGATGCAGCAGTAAGCTGCACACCTTTCTTCACAAGAGTTAAGGAAGTCCGATCAATATGCAAGTTCGATTTCTACCGAGTATTAACTGAGTGAAAGCTGCTTATTCTTGGGAATAAGCTGATATTGTTAACAAGAAACTACAGTAAAGAATTTATACATTGAGAAGCCAGTGTCCAAATACCCAAACTATCGAACAGGAGTCAACAATAGGTTCGGGAAGTTACACCACTTATTACCCGAACCGCCCGTTTCCATGCCAAAGATATCCTTTTATAATGGGAAGAGTTGCCTCAAAATATAATACCATACGACATATACGAATGAAAATAAGGAAACTAGACTAATTTTCGTATCGAACGATCACTTACTTCAGATACCGTTCTATATGATATAGGCCCTATAAACATACTGCCACTCTTGTTCCTGGATGAGGTTTAAAAAACTCTCTGCGTTGAATTAGTTTTCCTTCATAGTTTGTAATCACATGTAACATTTGTTTGAGTACAAAAGCACTTAATGTCAAAATTGGACTGGAACGCCATTCACCCTTTTACTAACACAATGCTCATCTAGTAACGAAGAATGAATCAAATATTGCCAATGGCTGTGCTACTGTTCCCTGCACCCTAGTTGGAAAAAAACACAATCTGCATCAGATCATATGAGTTTAGGAGATCTACCAACATCCTTTTTCTTGCACAATCATATACGATATTAATATTGATGTCACCACATATAAGTAATTTCTGGTACTTACATAATAAAGTAAATAAAGAACCCCCTCTAGCTCGAACAATTAGAAGTTTATTTTCACTAAATTTAACTGCTCCTGTTTCATTCAGTGACCTGATACG
The DNA here is from genome assembly GCF_023897955.1 of Schistocerca gregaria. NCBI lineage: Eukaryota > Metazoa > Arthropoda > Insecta > Orthoptera > Acrididae > Schistocerca > Schistocerca gregaria. Next base: position 425,812,696 of record NC_064923.1, read on the forward strand.
TCTATGGACTCAAACGGAATACTGTTTTTTACGTACATGGCCACTGACCCACTCCACAAGGAACTCCTTGAAAAACAGCCAGCTAATATGTTTCCTGGTAAAGGAAGCCTCTGACTTGTCAAGTTATTTAGTGGTGCTTCGCTATACCAATAATTTTAGGGTCAACATCTACACGCAGTTCACTAACTTTATCTCTAGTACCTCTTATATTTTGATGAAATAAGCTAATTTCTTCTCCGCTTGGAAACATGACGTCCTCTGAAGGTGATTCCTTAGTTAGAGGGATTTACATTGCACAGGTATACCAATCAGCTGACTTCAATCTAAAACAGGTGCAGCTTCAACACCAACTACTACACTGTCACCTATAAGCTTTGCCAGCCTCCCCTTCCCATACCTACAGAGTTGCAGGCCATACCTAGTGAAACACGATATACTGACAGAGTCAATTGCGACCAATGCAATGTGACCCAAGCCCCCTGCCACCAGTGCCTTCTCCAGCCCTATGTTGACACGCCTGACAGCCGCATTAAGATGAGGCCGATCATGACGCTAAAACAGTTGCACGAAATGAACATTAGTATCACCAGTCTGAGTAGCTATCCTTAGCAGCTCACTACCTACAAGATATTCCCCGTCCCTGTAAAGAATATTCCCTGCTCCACCAACTATCACTACTTGATCCTCCTTCGTAAAATTCCTACATAGCTTCCCTACGCTGTCAGTCACCTGAGCAAACACTGCACTATGCTTCACAATGCTGTTGACCTGGTACTCACTCCCCAACACCTCCTGCTGGCCCACACCTCTACCGTGTAAACTACCTAGCAGCAGAAGCTCCTTCTTTATGCTACACTTTTCAGCGGACTTAGTAATCCTAACTGCTGAAGACCGCTGCATGTTTCCTACATCTACAGCTGCTAGAGACTCCTCTCAGCTCTGACAGTTGGTTAAATTCACTGCATATACGCAAAGAACAACTGTCAGAATACGTTCTCCTCCTAGCCGCCTTCTTGCCAACTGCCAGTTCCTATTCCCCAGCACCCTTCACTCTCCTCAGCTTATCTAGTTCCTCCTTTGCGTATTGTAACTGCACCTGAAGTGGACAGATCCTACGCTCCAGCTCCTCTATCGACTTATTTCTACTAAAGATTCTGGATTCCCATGAGAGGATCTCGCTCGAATGCCCACTGGCTTCCCCACGGCATTCTCCCCCCCCCCCCCCCCCCCATTGAACGTACTTTGAATAAATTCCACATCGTAGCCCACTGCTCACAAACCTACGACAGAGTCCACACTTCTGATTCATGGTAAAGTTTTACAGTTACTGAAAAGAACTAAACGTCTACGTCTACGTCATCTGATTCGATGCGGTCTGCCACAAGCTCATCTTTTGTGCCAACCTCTTCATGTCAGAGTAGCACTTGCACCCAATGTCCACAATGCTTTGTAGTATGTATTGCTATCTCTCCCGCATCTACAATTTTTATCGCCTACAGCTTCCTGTAGCATCATGGAAGTTATTCCCCGATGTTTTAATACATGTCCTATCATCCTGTCAGTGTTTTCCGTATGTTGATTTCTGCGGTGATTCTTCCGAGAACCTCCTCTTTTCTTATCGTATCAGTTCAAGTTACTTTCAACATTCTTCTTTAGCACCTCATTTGAAATGTTTCGATTCTCTTCTTCTCCCGGTTTCTCACAGTCCATGATCCGCTACCCTCCAATGCTGCACTCCAAAGCACATTTTCAGAAATTTCTTCCTCTGATTAAGGCCTATGTTTGATACTAGCAGAGTCTTGCCTAGGCATGCACTCTTTTTCTGTGGCGTTCTGCGTTATATGTCCTTCTTGTCTCACCCGTCATATCTCATGACGCTTCTAAGATAACTGAATTCTTTAACTTCGTCTACTTCGTGGTGCCCAATTTTTATGTTAATTTCATCGCTATTCTCATATCTGCTACTCCTCATTAGTAACCTATCGTATTTCATATATTTTTTCAGTCTGCGTTATGTGCCCATTAGGTTGTTCATTTTATTGAACACGCCATGTACATCTTCAGTTTCTCTGAGAATAACAGTGTCATCATCGAATCTTTCTTTTATTTCTGTCATTGCTTCTTCGATGTACAGATTGAACAGTAAGGGCGAAGGGCATGAATTGTAAGTAGGTCTTCACAACATGAAAACGAAAACATAATAGCAATCAAATAGAAACTACACAGAGGGAAAAGCGTAAAACTGTATATTACTTCAGAACAATCACCATAACTGTTAACACTATTATTCCACTGAAGGAGTAGAGGCTCAGTGCCTTCACTGAAAAATGTCTGCGGTTATCTACGGAATATTGATTGCATACAGACTTGCACATCTTCGTCCGAAGCAAATCAAGGGCAACGAATGCCTTTGTTCAGGGCTCCTAAAATATGGAAATCTATTGTTGAAAGACTGGGACTACAGCGAGTATGTCTAAGGGCTATCCAGCAAAACATCTGTAATATATTCAAAACAACCTTGTCAACATGTGGGCGGCATTATTCGTCACCATTCCTGAGTGTTTGAACTTGACGAGCGCTTCTAATTTTGCGAAGTATCCACGTACCGATGTGTGTTAGTTGTGGCGCCGTGTTTGAGAAAGTCAATGAACAGCGGGTCTTTGAAGGCAAATATAAACGTCATCAAGACTTTCGTGGATTTGGCGTGTCTGTTGTTTGAACTACGCTGCAAAATTTGTACTAGAAAGCCTTGCACAAGCTCCATACAGTCGCGATTTTTTGCGCGGCTCCCCCCGCTGGAGGTTCGAGTCTTCACTCGAGCGTGGGTGTGTGTGTTGTCGTTATTTCAAGTTAGATTAAGTAGCGGGTAAGCTTATAAGGTTAGGGATCGACGACCTCAGCAGTGTGGTTCCATAGTCCTTACCAGAAATTTCCAATTTTCCAGTCGTGATTTTCCTCATGCGATTTCTATATTGTGGGAGTCCGATTTGCTTCGGACGGAGACGTGCACGCCTGGGTGCGATCACCGTTCCTTAGCCAACGGCAAATATTGATGTTTGATGGCACTGATAGTCTAGCTTCACCGAGTGATAAATTTGTTAACTGTTATGACCATTACTTTTGAAATAATAAACAGTTTATTTATTTTCATCAGTGTCGTTTTCATTTGACTGTCCCGTGTATATGCGGTATCAGGGGAGTGCCGTGCGCTAAGATCGAACACCTACGTTACAAACGAAATTGGTGTTGTTGCAGTCGTCAGTCAGTCGTGTATTAATTTTGTTAATACATTTTATTCTTCTGCAGCCGTCCTCAAGGTGATATGGCCGAAACAAGTTGCCAGAAAATAAATAAAGCTGCTTCGACGGTGTCACGATCAGTCGCTGAAGCAGCAAACAAGTTATGTCTAACATTTTACATGGTGTATCATGATTAATAGCGAAAACTGGCACGTGTGAAAGTGTACAATAACAGAGGAAAAACATTCCAGTAAACATGGGTCCACAAATGAGTTGTTTGTCAATTAACGACGAATGAGTGGTTACCACCCTTCACGAACTATTGAACGTGTAAGTGCAAATGTATCAGACGTGCACACTCTTTCACAGCACATCCCTATGCAGTTGGCCTTAAATTTGGCGTAAACCTGCATGCTGTACAAATTTCACCAAAGTAACTGTTTTCTCCTTGTATGTATGGTTAGGGTACTGGGTGTTCGTCTTATATTCCGAAAAGACACCGACAAACTGTGGGGACATGTTTTTCACACCAAACATGAAAAAAATTTCTTATAAATATGGGGTCTAAAAGGTATAGCTTAAGAGCTATCAGCACTTGTTCATCTTCGATACTCTACAGCAAGGACTTTACTTCACATATTTTGAGAGGAGGTAGTGTGGACCAGAGCAAGAGTAAAATGTCCGGTAAACATGGGGTTTAAAATGCATACCTTAAGAGCTATAAGCACTTGCTCATTCTCACTAGTTTGAAACAGTTTTGCGGCAGAACAAATGTTCATAGATTTTATGATATGCATTTTAGAGCCCATGTTTACTAGACTTTTTTTCTTGTTTTGTTGTAAGGAAGCTAAAGCTTGTCAGTGTTTGTATGGGGCGCCGTTTATACATGACAGAGCACCGGTGCATTTTGCTGCTGATGTGAGACGACATCCAAGGACCCAGTATGATCAGAGCTGGGTGGACTGAGTGGCGTCTGTACTTTAATTGTTGATGTAGCTCTAGATGATATTCTATTCTGCACATGATTCTTCATCTTGGAATAATTACTGCACTCTACATCCTTCTGAATCGTCTTATTGTATTCGTCTCTTGCTCTCTTTTTACCCTATGTATCCCTCCAGTACTATACACGAATGAAGTGGGAGATACAACCCTGTGATTAATAATAGCAATTTAGCACTGCTCGATAGCAATAATTTAAAATTCGTAAACTGTTAACGATTTTAGCAAACAGATTTGTAAGAAAAACCACATTGTTACAGTGAGAACTGGAGATGCTTTAAACTAAAAGAGAATCGCGTTTGATATAAAGAAGACTCTTAGTACAATTCTCAAAGATGGTATATTTTCGATACTACCTATACAACTGTAACTGCAGAGAAGAATCCTTACAACAAAAATACCAAATTGGGCAGATTTTAATTTGATTTCCATAAAAACGCTACAAGTTATAAGTTTTGTCTAATTTCTGATATAAAAACCTGATGTTACATAGGAGATTCGTTGCTGGAACAGATTTTTCCTACGAAATGCATACCACTAAGATGTGAAGCGATTCTGATGTTTGTGGATGAGATGATATCTGGAACGGAACAATCAGTCAGAGGCAATTACAAGTAATGGGGGGAAACTATGGCTACTCACCGTGAAGATCACGACCGCCCAAAGTATACTTTGTGCCGTATGACACTGCCAAGCAGAGGGTATAATGTCAAATTAATGAGAATAGTGAGGATCATATATGTTCCACGGGAAAATGATTCTGACGGAGTTACACGTGAACGGAGGGGACAATACGTTTGTCGGACACTAGACTAATTGAAAGTAAATTTTCTGCGTGACTTGCTGTCCAACTGCAGGCTGCCACTCGTAACACGGGCATGTCAGGCCTTTCCGCTATCAGCTGAATAATGGCCGTGTGTACGGCATTGCCAACGCCTGTTTTAACTAATTTCGAACGTGCAGTATTACCTTGCAGCGTAACAACAGAAACGATGATACCACCGCATAAACGCGTCAGAATATTTGCACCACGCTGATAATTTGACAAAAATGTGATTACTGGAAACGTTCGTCACATGATGTTCAGCGAGTAAACACTCGTTAGTGAGAGCAGGCCATACATTCCCTTGCCGTCGGATGTGCGCTGCGCTGTAAATTATTAAAAACGTCCCATCAAATATGAAGATAACTATTTAAAACGCTCCACAATTTATTAATCGGTTTGAAAAGGGGAGTATCGTTCTACATAACAGCAAAATCATTGTTTGTTGATGCATATCAATTGAAATGACTAATAATCAGTTGCTGTGGCAATCGGAACAATGAAACCTGAAACGAGGGCGTTATGCTCCTTTTAACAAGGAGAACGAACTGGTACCGCAAATGACTATCATGTTTTTTTGACAGAACTGCTACAACGCCTTCTAAAGTGAATACTATCGTGGCAGATAACCTGCTGAAAAAATCATTGAGAGAAACATTCCTAAGTTCAGGTGTATTCCTGGTACCTTATGTACACTTCTCAGTGGTTTGGTGGACAGGTACTGCACCGGATACGCATGTTGTCTTGCTTTTAATTGTGAAGTCTGATAATGTGACCAACCGTTTATGAGTACATTATCACGTGTGTGAATTCATGTCTTCTAGGTATGTCTAATCTGATGGTTTATGCTTACGACTGCATTTGAAAATGGCTTCACACTGAAACTTTTCGCGGATGATGCTGTAGTATACAGAGAAGCTGCAGCATTAGAAAATTGTAGCGAAATGCAGGAAGATCTGCAGCGGATAGGCATTTGGTGCAGGGAGTGGCAACTGACCCTTAACATAGACAAATGTAATGTATTGCGAATACATAGAAAGAAGGATCCAAACACCGGTAGCAGTTACTTATGTAAAATATCTGAGAGTATGCGTGCGGTAGGATTTGAAGTGGAATTTTCATATAAAAGTAATTGTTGGTAAGGCGGGTACCAGGTTGAGATTCATTGGGAGAGTCCTTAGAAAATGTAGTCCATCACCAAAGGAGGTGGCTTACAAAACACTCGTTCGACCTATGCTTGAGTATTGCTGATCCATGTGGGATCCGTACCAGATCGGGTTGACGGAGGAGAGAGAGAAGATCCAAAGAAGAGCGGCGCGTTTCTTCACAGAGTTATTTGGTAAGCGTGATAGCGTTACGGAGATGTTTAGCAAACTCAAGTGGCAGACTCTGCAAGAGAGGCGCTGTGCATCGCGGTGTAGCTTACTCGCCAGGTTTCGAGAGGGTGCGTTTCTGGATGAGGTATTGAATATATTGCTTCCCCCTACTTATACCTCCCGAGAAGATCACGAATGTAAAACTAGAGAGATTCGAGCGCGCAAGGAGGCTTTCAGACAGTCGTTCTTCCAGCGGACCATACGCGACTGGAACAGAAAAGGGAGGTAATGACAGTGGCACGTAAAGTGCCCTCCGCCACACATCGTTAGGTGACTTGCGGAGTATAAATGTAGATGTAGATGTAGAAGCTTTATTTCGTGCATTGACAGCCTGTCTGGTGAAATTTTCTCGTCGAAACCATTTTACAACCGTACATATTCCACATTCTTACGCGATCACGTTTACATTTCTATAAATCCATTGATATTTATGTAACGAAAAATAAAAATGCAAATCAAAAAAGCAATCACTGAATAATTTTAACACAAATGATGTGGCAGATTTGATTTACGAACAGTACAAAAACGTTAAGAAAAAATAAAAGTTCGACTAGTTGTACTGGTGGAAATAGCTTTTTTTGCACAAATTAAGGAAAACGATATGAATAACCATAGCACAAGCAACATGAAGCATTCAATCACAGTTAGATGTAGAAGGGATAGCTATAATGTTCAGAATGGAAGCATGATTTTGTTACAGCACATATAACGTAAACACAAAGTGTATTTTCTGAAGAGGAATAGATCAACATATAATGATGGTGTGACGTTGCTAGTGAACTAGCTAGGAAGTGAATAACATTTTCGCTGCAAAGCTTTTCTAATTGGAACAACAGTATTGTGCTGTGAAGCAGGACTTACACGTTTTGAACAGCCAGTGTCGGTTGGTCACAGTCATTGTGCTCCCTGCCGCCGTTGGATAAGCAGCTGCAGCAGCAAGTCGTATAACCCTAGCTTACTTATTTGTTAGATAGTTTAATTAATTTCTTTGCGTGTTTTTGGGTACTTGCATTGTTTAATTAATATATTTCGGGCGTATTATAGTATTTGAGGGTTGTAGCATCGCGCCTTAGTACCTGAATAGTGCAAATTCGCGTAGTCGTCTGTCTTCTGTTTTTGTTTTGAACAGCCAGTGTCGGTTGGTCACAGTCATTGTGCTCCCTGCCGCCGTTGGATAAGCAGCTGCAGCAGCAAGTCGTATAACCCTAGCTTACTTATTTGTTAGATAGTTTAATTAATTTCTTTGCGTGTTTTTGGGTACTTGCATTGTTTAATGCATATATTTCAAGCCTATTATAGTACTTGAGGGTTTTAGCATCGCGCCTTAGTACCTGAATAGTGCAAATTAGCGTAGTCGTCTGTCTTCTGTTTTTGTTTTGAACAGCGAGTGTCGGTTGGTCACAGTCATTGTGCTCCCTGCCGCCGTTGGATAACCAGCTGCAGCAGCAAGTCGTATAACCCTAGCTTACTTATTTGTTAGATAGTTTACTTAATTTCTTTGCGTGTTTTTGGGTACTTGCATTGTTTAATTCATATATTTCGGGCGTATTATAGTATTTGACAGTTGTACCATCGCGCTTTAGTGTTTACTTCGTAGATTCTTATTTAAATTGCGTGTGAGTTTCATATAGGAGGTGCAATTTCGAGTTTTAGTTACTGTAATCGTAAATTCAGCAGAGTGTAGCGCAGTCGTTAGGCATTTGTACAGGTTAGTTGATATATTCTTTGCGTGTTCCGCTTGCGTTATCTAGGCACGGACTCGTGTTTCGGTAACTGTTGTTAAACATCGATTAGAATGGACAGGGACTGCGATTGCTGTGTTCGGATGAGGGCTGACTTGGCATCCCTTCGCTCACAGCTGCAATCGGCGCTGACTTCGGTCGCGCAGCTTGAGGCTGTTCCCAATGGGCACCACTGTGGGGAGCCGGACTTGGGTATCACGGTGATGTCAACCTCGTCCCGTCTGTCCCCAGATCGGTCTGCCGCTGTGGTTGCCCCGGTTGCTGCCCGCAGTGGGGCTGAGCCCTCGCCTGTGGTTGATTGGGAGGTCGTTCCAAGGCGTGGCAGGCAGCGAAAGGCGTCCCCGGAGGCTGATCAGAATGCCTCCCCGGTGCGTCTGACAAACCGGTTTCAGGCACTGTCTCTGGCTGAGCCAGATGCAGCTGCCTGCCCTGTTTCAGAGAATCATTCTCAGCCTTCAAGGTCCGGGCAATCGCAGAGGGTGGGCTTACTGGTAGTTGGGAGCTCCAATGTTAGGCGCGTAATGGGGCCCCTTAGGGATACGGCGGCTAAGGAGGGGAAGAAATCCAGTGTGCACTCCGTGTGCATTCCGGGAGGAGTCATTCCTGATGTGGAAAGGGTCCTTCCGGATGCCATGAAGAGCACAGGGTGCAGCCAGCTGCAGGTGGTGGCACATGTCGGCACTAATGACGTGTGTCGCTTTGGATCTGAGGAAAATCTCTCTGGATTACAGCGGCTATCTGATTTGGTGAAGGCTGCCGGTCTTGCTTACGAGATGAAGGCAGAGCTCACCATCTGCAGCATCGTCGACAGAACCGACTGCGGACCTTTGGTGCAGAGCAGGGTGGAGGGTCTGAATCAGAGGCTCAGACGGTTTTGCGACCGTATTGGCTGCAGATTCCTTGACTTGCGCCATAGGGTGGTGGGGTTTCGGGTTCCGCTGAATAGGTCAGTTCACTACACTCAGCTGGCGGCTACACGGGTAGCGGAGGCTGTGTGGCGTGGACTGGGCGGTTTTTTAGGTTAGAAGGCCTCGGGAAAGTGCGGGATGGGCTGCAATGTCAAAGGGTGCTTGGCAATTACAGGACGTGCTTGGATCAAGGAACAGTCGGAATTATAGTTGTAAATTGTTGTAGTTGCGCTGGAAAAGTCCCTGAGCTTCAAGCGCTAATAGAAAGCACAGAAGCTGATATCGTTATAGGTACAGAAAGCTGGCTAAAGCCTGAAATAAGTTCTGCAGAAATTTTTACGAAGTCTCAGACGGTGTTCAGGAAAGATAGATTAGGCAGAATTGGTGGTGGAGTGTTTGTGTCTGTCAGTAGTGGTTTATCTTGTAGTGAAGTTGAAGTAGATACTCCGTGCGAATTGGTCTGGGTGGAGGTTATACTTAACAGCCGAATTAAGTTCATTGGCTCCTTCTACCTACCCCCAGACTCCGATGATACAGTTGCGGAACAGCTCAGAGAAAGTTTGAGTCTCGTAACAAATAAATACCCCACTCATACGGTTATAGTTGGTGGGGACTTCAACCTTCCCTCGATATGTTGGCAAAAATAATTGTTCAAACCCGGTGGTAGGCAGAAAACATCTTCAGAGATTGTCCTAAATGCTTTCTCCGAAAATTATTTCGAGCAGTTAGTCCACGAACCCACGCGAATTGTAAATGGTTGCGAAAACACACTTGACCTCTTGGCCACAAACAATCCAGAGCTGATAGAGAGCATCATGACTGATACAGGGATTAGTGATCACAAGATCATTGTAGCTAGGCTCAATACCATTTCTTCCAAATCCATCAGAAACAAACGCAAAATAATTTTATTTTAAAAAGCGGATAAAGTGCCACTAGAAGCCTTCCTAAAAGATAATTTCCATTCCTTCCGAACTGACTATGCGAATGTAGACGAGATGTGGCTCAAATTCAAAGATATAGTAGCAACAGCAATTGAGATATTCATACCTCATAAATTGGTAAGAGATGGAACGGATCCCCCGTGGTACACAAAAAAGGTCCGAACGCTGTTGCAGAGGCAACGGAAAAAGCATGCGAAGTTCAGAAGAACGCGAAATCCCGAAGATGGGCTAAAATTTACAGACGCGCGAAATTTGGCACGTACTTCGATGCGAGATGCCTTTAATAGGTTCCACAACGAAACATTGTCTCGAAATTTGGTAGAAAATCCGAAGAAATTCTGGTCGTATGTAAAGTACACAAGCGGCAAGACGCAGTCAATACCTTCGCTGCGCAGTGCCGATGGTACTGTTATCGACGACTGTGCCGCTAAAGCGGAGTTATTGAACGCAGTTTTCCGAAATTCCTTCAAAAGGGAAGACGAATGGAATATTCCAGAATTTGAAACACGAACATCTGCTAGCATGAGTTTCTTAGAAGTAGATACCTTAGGGGTTGCGAAGCAACTCAAATCGCTTGATACGGGCAAGTCTTCAGATCCAGATTGTATACCGATTAGGTTCCTTTCAGATTACGCTGATACTATAGCTCCCTACTTAGCACTCATATACAACCGCTCGCTCACCGATAGATCTGTACATACAGATTGGAAAATTGCGCAGGTCGCACCAGTGTTAAAGAAGGGTAGTAGGAGTAATCCATTTAACTACAGACCTATATCATTGACGTCGGTTTGCAGTAGGGTCTTGGAGCATATACTGTATTCAAACATTATGAATCACCTCGAAGGGAACGATCTATTGATAAGTAATCAGCATGGATTCAGAAAACATCGCTCTTGTGCAACGCAGCTAGCTCTTTATTCGCACGAAGTAATGACCGCTATCGACAGGGGATCTCAAGTTGATTCCATATTTCTAGATTTCCGAAAAACTTTTGACACCGATCCTCATAAGCGACTTCTAATCAAGCTGCGGAGCTATGGGGTATCGTCTCAGTTGTACCACTGGATTCGTGATTTCCTGTCAGGAAGGTCGCAGTTCGTAGTGATAGACGGCAAATCATCGAGTAAAACTGAAGTGATATCAGGTGCTCCCCAGGGAAGCGTCCTGGGACCTCTACTGTTCCTGATCTATATAAATGACCTGGGTGACAATCTGAGCAGTTCTCTTAGACTGTTCGCAGATGATGCTGTAATTTACCGTCTAGTAAGGTCATCCGAAGACCAGTATCAGCTGCAAAGCGATTTAGAAAAGATTGCTGTATGGTGTGTCAGGTGGCAGTTGACGCTAAATAACGAAAAGTGTGGGATGATCCACATGAGTTCCAAAAGAAATCCCTTGGAATTCGATTACTCGATAAATAGTACAATTCTCAAGGCTGTCAATTCAACTAAGTACCTGGGTGTTAAAATTACGAACAACTTCAGTTGGAAGGACCACATAGATAATATTGTCGGGAAGGCGAGCCAAAGGTTGCGTTTCATTGGCAGGACACTTGGAAGATGCAACAAGTCCACTAAAGAGACAGCTTACACTACACTTGTTCGTCCTCTGTTAGAATATTGCTGCGCGTTGTGGGATCCTTACCAGGTGGGACTGACGGAGGACATCGAAAGGGTGCAAAAAGGGCAGCTCGTTTTGTATTATCGCGTTATAGGGGAGAGAGTGTGGCAGATATGATACACTAGTTGGGATGGAAGTCATTACAGCATAGACGTTTTTCGTCGCGGCGAGACCTTTTTACGAAATTTCACTCACCAACTTTCTCTTCCGAATGCAGAAATATTTTGTTGAGCCCACCCTACATAGGTAGGAATGATCATCAAAATAAAATAAGAGAAATCAGAGCTCGAACAGAAAGGTTTAGGTGTTCGATTATCCCGCTCGCTGTTCGGGAGTGGAATAGTAGAGAGATAGTATGATTGTGGTTCGATGAACCCTCTGCCAAGCACTTAAATGTGAATTGCAGAGTAGTCATGTAGATGTAGATGTACGAGTTCATCACATTCAGGTCACGTGGGCGTCCCGTTGCCTGATTGATCTGGTCACTTCACAGGCTCAGTTACATACTGCTAAAGACATCCAACCATTTGGGAAGTCCATTGCTATCTAGCGTTATCTTCTTCTAGTTTGACGTACCATTTGGCACAGACCTAGAGAATACACATAAGTCGTATACGCCGTGTTGTTACACCAATAAGAAAATTATACACAACGGAGAGGAGGTTCAAATGGTTCAAATGGCTCTGAGCACTATGGGACTCAACTGCTGTGGTCATTAGTCCCCTAGAACTTAGAACTACTTAAACCTAACTAACCTAAGGACATCACACATATCCATGCCCGAGGCAGGATTCGAACCTGCGACCGTAGCAGTTGCACGGTTCCGGACTGCGCGCCAAGAACCGCGAGACCACCGCGGCCGGCCGAACCGGAGAGGAGGATGGAATAGAGATTCATTACACTGCCTCCCTGAATTGTACTTATATGCGAAAGTTAATGATTATGAAATCTCTCATTCATAAAGGACGTGATTAATGGCAATCTTTCTAACTGACTAGAACCGCAGTACCTGAAATTGATCCAAAGAAAGGAATGAAAATATTTGACTGCCTGATCATGTGTAGTAGCTTTAAATTATGCCGTTAAATGTAAATACATGAATTCTAGGTCTGCGAAATTATGCGTCACGGAATCTCTGTGGCTCTTGTCTGTATGGTGTTGAGACATGTAGCGGCGAACTTCTCTCAAGGACTGTAACAAATTGTCGTTACTTGCCTGTGTGAAGTGTAACCACCATAACATGCTGCTGAAGCCTAAGATCGTGACCTTGGTTACGATAGGGAGGGGAGTACGGAAAATTATGCCCGAGGTGAGCAACAGCTGCGTTAGCAGTAGTGTTTCTTAAAACAATAACACTAGCAAAAGACAACCTCCTTGTGTGAAAAGGTACCTGTAATCTGGGCTAGTACCAATGATCTGAAGATTCACAGTAACGACACATGCTTCGGAATCCACGATAAACTGTCGGTCCCTTCCACCAGTTGAATAATTCGGTAAGACAGGGACACAAAATAGCCACGCTAAATTATTATTATTATTATTATTATTTTATTATTATTATTATATACCATTATATAGAAAGTAATTCCGTAGTTTTCCACCTAAGGATGGTGTGAATCACATAAAGCGTAAAACCACACCGTCTTCAGGTCACAAGTGACCCATCGGGACCATCCGACCGCCATGTCATCCACAGACGAGGATGCGGATAGGAGGGGCGAGTGGCCAGCACAGCGCTCTCCTGGTGGTTATGAGGGATTTCTTTGACCGTAGCCACTACTGTTCGGTCTAGTAGCTCCTCAATTGGCATCACGAGGCTGAGTGCACCCCAAAAAACTTAAAGCGTAACAGCTCAATAAATATGTGACTTTGCCATAAACCGTCTTTTTTTCTTTTTAACACGGAAATTCAAAATGAATTTAGCTCTCTGAAAAGACTACAACTGCTAAATACGTAGTAACATTTCGATAACAATGACACAGAGTATAAAATAAAGTTGAAACTGTCTTTTCATGCGTTAGAGATGTTCTGTATGACTCCCCTTTGTGACACGTACATCTAAGCGATAATCCATTTTATTCCATAGACACTGAAGCATATATGGAGTCACCGACGCGAGCACATTATAAATGCACAAGCTCTGGAATTATTTTCCGGTGAACTTACATAAGATCTTCCTCGCAAACTTGTAAAAAGGAACTCATGGGTACCTTTGTCACCAAGAGCGGAACATAGCGTCCTCAAGTCCAGTAAGATCGATCCGACCATTTGGAAAGTATTGATTTAAAAATGTGTGAGCCTCTATTATTGTGTGTTGGATGCTGAATCTTCCTGAAACATGTAATTTGCGAAATCCTTATCAAGATGTGGAATCTATCATTCCTCAAGCATGTCCTCGTAGCTGTTTGTTGAAACTCAGCTCAGTGAAGAAGTATAAATCTTTGTGTTGACGTCGCACAGAACACGTTAACAATTGGTGCCTCCCGCTGATGTTCAGTTACACAGTTAGGGTTACCCCGTATTCGAACGTTGTGCCGATTAGCTTTGACAGTTTTATGGAAGCTTGTATCATCACCGTAAATGAGACTTGTACTGAACGGTTCTTCCTCTGTGGCTCCCAGCCTTGCGGTGACATAATTTTTCTGTTTCAGTTGAAGTAATATCTGAATTATGTGCTGTTTCGATTTCAGCTTCTTTTTGAGACCACACCCAATAGTTGTTTGTGCTATGTCAGGTACCTAGTGACTCCGGATGTCGATTTCAGTGCAGTATGTTCAACGTCGGTACTTTTTAGTTTACTCAGACATCGTGATTCTTCAGTGTACCAATGGCATCTGCGAACGTTGTTGGCATTCGGACGTTATTTACTGCATTGATAAAGAAATCATCTCTGTACTGTGACGGCAAAACGACAGACGTTAAAGATCAAAGAACGTACTCGACTTTTTCACTTATGACGTGGATCTCTCTGACTAATATCCATTTAGGTGTTCTGTCAATGAAATGCAGTCTTCGGATAGTCTTCCCCAAAACATTTTCTATGTGTTGTTTCCAATTTAAGTCGTTCGTACTTAGTTGAATTTACTGCTTTTAGATTAGACTGATTTATCGTGTAACCGAAGTTTAACGAGTACCTTTTAGCACTTCGTTATTCAGGGTCAACTGCCATTTTTCGCATCATTCAGATATTTTTTCTAAATCGTTTTGCAGTTTGTTTTGATCTTCTGATGGCTTTATTAGTCGATTAACGGCAGCATCATCGGCAGACAACCGAAGATGGCTGCTCAGATTGTCTCCAATATCGTGTATACAGATAAGGAACAGCTAGGGGCCTATAACACTACCTTGGGGAATGCCAGAAATCACTTCTGTTTTACTCGACGACTTTCCATCAATTACTATGAACTGTGACTTCTCTGATAGGAAATCGCAATTCCAGTCACATAACTGAGACTATATTCCATAATCACGCAATTTCACTATGAGCCGCTTGTGTGGTAAAGTGTCAAAAGTCTTCCGGAAGTCCAGGAATACGGAATCGATCTGAAATCCCTTGTCAATAGCACTCAGCACTTCAAGTGAATAAAGAGCTAGTTGTGTTTCACAGGAACGATGTTTTCTAAACCCATGTTGAATGTGTGTCAATAGACCGTTTCCTTCGAGGTAATTCATAATGTTCGAACACAATATATGTTCTAAAATCGTCCTGCATATCGACGTTAACGATATGGGCCTGTAATTTAGTGGATTACTCCTACTAATTTTCTTGAATATTTGTGTGACCTGTGCAACTTTCCAGTCTTTGGGTACGGATATTTCGTCGAGCGAACGGTTGTATATGATTGTTAAATGTGGAGCTAATGCATCAGCATACTCCGAAAGGAACCTAATTGGTACACATCCTTGACCAGAAGACTTGCTTTTATTAAGTGATTTGAGTTGCTTCACTACTCTACTACGTTACGCACGTCATAATGTATAAAAGTACTGCTGCTGGAGAAAAACCAACGTTTCGGCCCCGGTTGGAGCGGCTTTCTTTTGGGTCTGGGTCTAATCTACCCAGAAGAAGGCCACTGCAACCGTTGCCGAAAAGTTGGTTTTTCTCCAGCAGCAGTACTTTTATACATTATGACGCGGTCCCCTAACCAGAAACCATTTATGTCGTCTTCCAGTCACGTTCAAAACACAGACTGCTGTATTCATCAAGTACAGTACACTGTCCTGGAAATTTCAAGGACGAGATAGGTAAAGTAATATAACATACAAACAACTCAGAGGATATGAATGAAAGTTCGGGACCATGTTTCCAATAGTCTCCCAGTCTTGCATAAAACATTGGCCGTCATACGGCGTGAGGTCAGCGTTAGCATGGCGTCGCATAGGGCTGACCTTACAAAACGAGGGAGCTGAAAAAGCAGGAAAAAAGACAGTGTGTGTCAATCAGCAGGTAGTTACAATGCACAGAGACAGTGTTTGTTATTACAACATGGCCCGGAGACATCTTAATGACATCATTGGAGAAGAATCATGACGAAACAGGAAGGAGGACTAAAGGTGTCGAATGCGCCCCACGAGCTTGCTAATGCTCACGGCACTGCTTCACGTGCATGGGAAGGATTCCGAACCATTAGAACTACTGCCCGAAGGAGAACAGGCGATCGACTACGGTCTGCTACAGCAGCAGATGACCACTACATTGTGCAACAGGCTAGAAGGACGCACGTTCAACAGCGGGTGTAATGGCCACCTCACTTCACACGCGTGCGAGGCATGCAATCTGACGCTGCACACGGCCACAACAACTATATATCTTCGCCCTACGACCAGTCCGTTGACAACCGCACATTGCAGCATCGTTTACAATGCTGCAAGAGCCTAGAGGTTAGACCAACGAGGACGGGGGCCTTGTCATTTTCTCGGATGAGACCTGATTCATTCTCATTTGACGAGATACGTGAACAAGTAAAACGCCAAGGACATTGTCCAGAATGATGGTTTCCGTGATCCAGGTGTGATGTTGTAGGGAGGAATGGTGTTGCACGGACGTACTGACCTCCAAATCTTTCACGATGGTTCACTCACCGGTCAACGTTATTGTGACACCGTTTCCTTCCCACGTACATCTTTACAGATGTACAACTGTTTTATTTTTATAGATGACAGCGTCGTCATCGAACACGCAGGTGGAGGTGGCCATGAAAGCAGAGAATATTCGGCGAACGTTCTGGACTGTCCGTTCTTCCGACGTAAATCTCATCGAGTACGCTTGGGACTCGGTGAGGAGACTTAATGAACCACTTCTACATCCGAAAACGACCATCTAGCAGTTGTCAACCACGCTGATGGAGGAGTGGAACGCTCTACACCAGAACTACGCACCAGCCTTGCGGCCAGCATGAACGCACGTTGCAGAGCGTCCACTGCTGTCTTTGATGATCACACTATTACGAATCATGTGCAGAAGTTTGTGGTATATGGGGGACTTGGTGACCTCAGTGTAATTACTGGCTCTGAATAAGTGTCATCACTGTTCCTCTCATTGCGTATTTCTTTGATATACTTCCTGTATTATTCTGTAGCCGTTCTTGCAATGTATGGTGCAAGTTAGAGACGTCTGTGTTACGTGGCAATGACACGACATGTAAAAGTTACTTTCGTCCTTCAGACGTTTACAGCAGTGTAAGTTTGGGGGTTGGGACACTTGTGAGGAGCGACAGTAGTGAGGAGGGACATTTGTGAGGAGACCCGGCCGAACAGATAGCGGGCGGTCTACAGGGACACCAAACACGTAGCGCACCGCAGTTCAGTACTACTACTGTAAAGATGAAATTCACCACGAGAACAAAAGGGAAGCGTCTAGTGATATATATAACCAGTATCACATTTGTTTGCTGATGCAAATATTAATGGCTGCAATTACCATTTCAATCAGAGCTTGTGGAGGCAAGTGCAGAACTGCGGCCTTGTTGCTGCCTACAAGGAAAACGAAGAAATTTGTTCTCACATAAGATTGTGTTCCACTTTGGCTCAACTTCCCCTGGACATGTTAGATTATGGGTGGCTATGCATTCAAGAGAGCACGCCAGATAATGAAAAACTACAGGATTACGACTATTTTGTTGAACAATGGCTGCATAATGGCCACATGCCAAGGGATATGTGGAACTGCGCAGGAAAGCGTCACCGCAGCAACACTGTTTCAGAAGGATTGAATCGGAGGATAAATACATTAATTTCGAAGGTTCATCCAAATTTCTACTCCGTAGTAAAAATTCTCAGAGGAGACGTAGAATATTATGGGCACCAATTTGACAGACTAGTTTTAAATCTAGGTGGGAAAAGAAGAAAGAAGTCCGCAATGAAGAGAGATGAGACAGTTTCTAAGGCCCTTACAAGACTCCTAGTTGACGGAAATATAAAATCATTTCTTACTTGCGTGGCTGGTGCACAGACATTATAATGAAAAGGAAATGGCTGAAGGTAGAGCAACACTTGTAAATATTAACACTGGTTCAGTCCGCGACGATCGCTCTCTTGTAAAAATTGTAACTAAATAAAAACCCTGTAAATATTGTAAATAAATATAATGGGGGACGAAGAGAGACTACCTTCTCGTGGTGTTCCCTGGAAACGACACAAAGTCTGCTAAATGCCTCTTGCAAATTGTAAAAGATTCACTAATGAAGTCTGAAAAGTCATAGGTTTTCCAACAATCACAATCTGCATTTTTGCGTACAGAATTTTAGAAACAATGTCGGTTTGAGTGGGCGATGAATAAATACATCGTTCAGTGTGAGGTTGAGCGAAAATTATGCCCTAGGTAAGATTAATCAAAACAAATATTTCAATGAAAAGGTCTTACGCATAACGTTGCTGCAACTAATCGTTGACATGATATCGTGGGGGCAAAATCAGGTCCGATTTCTAACTTGAATAAGGCCACTCTTCCTTGCCCATAAAAATCATAAATAATTTAACTTGGCTGCACTGGAGAAGTGTGAGTGTCCGTCGGCAGCTGGCTGGGCCGGCACAAGCAGTGCGCTCAGACACACCAAGCGGCAGCAAGTAGCGGCGGAGCAGGTAGTGGTGCAGAATTTACGACACACCCTGTGGCGGTCCCTCAGCATCCCGGATTTCTCACAAGTGTCGCCACATTCGAGTTTCTCACAAGTGTCGCTTCTCACAAGTGTCTACAGCTCGTAAGCTTGGTGCCCAACATAACATAAAGATAGTTGGAGGCGCTGCTCCTACTCTATAAATTAGTTGTTTTTTTTCTGTTACAGTGCTGAGACGGTCTGCTTATAGGGCAATGCTTGAGTAGAACACAAATAACGATGGAATCACAATGAATTGCAGGAACAAGTATTTATTGAAATTACACAAATAAATACTCAACTTCAATTTGATGGGTAGCCGTTGCACTGATGTGAAAGTTCTGAACGCTGATCTAACCTGACTCACTGAACAATGGCTAGTTAATCTACTTGTGGTTCAGTCTGGGCTACTGCGGCTGACTAAATATAAATTCAGAGTTAGTTACTAGTTAAAACTTTCCACACTAGGCTTTGTCTGTCTGATGACCGCTAACGATAGCTTGTCGAAACTGCTAGACAACTGGTTGGCACCTGCTGGATAACTGGTGCTGCCAAATAAATCTGTAATAGGAGCAGAATGTTCATCTGGAAACTACTTGGCAGTCGAAGGAAATACTCCCGGGCATCAGCGCCTTCTGTGGCGTCAGACTTACTGGCAGATGGATTGGGCTGTATGTAAATCGCGTGATGGAATCATTGTAAAGTTTATGTGCGCCATCTGTTTGACGTATGGTCGTAGCTATGCCCCCTCGCGGTGAGACTGCGTGGCGAGTGGCAGCCTCAATAGGTGTTGCTGTGTACCGATTTTAACGATGTAAACAGCAGACATAATACGGGGAAGACTCGTGACATTAGGAAGGCATAGATAATACATTTTGGGTTCTGAAGTCACTAATTGTTTCTGAAGACTAATGAAAAACAACTATAGCTTTTATTGGTTTAAAGCAAAATAGCCGGCCGGAGTGGCCTAGCGGTTTTAGGCGCCACAGTCTGGAACCGCGCGACAACTACGGTCGCAGGTTCGAATCCTGTTTCGGGCATGGATGCGTGTGATGTCCTTAGGTTAGTTAGGTTTAAGTAGTTCTAAGATATAGGGGACTGATGGCCATAGCATTTAAGTCCCATAGTGCTCAGAGCCATTTGAACCATTTTTGAGCCAAAGCGAAATACCAAATACAATTTTCATCGTATTAAACACGATTTAAGGAACTAGAGGTAGCAAAAAATTACATTAAGCTGAATGTATCGAAGAGAAGTGGTAACTTAAAGAACCTTGGGAGAAACTCTTGGTGGAACTGAACGGGACAAGTAGTTAACATCTGCCGAGTGCTCTACGACGCGCTTACCGTATAGGACTGGGGCTTGACGAGTCTCTGGAGAATCCTGTGGACGTAGTGGAACACCAAAAATAAGTGGATTTTGAGGATGAGTAAACGTGAGCAGAAAGCTAGAAGTTTGGTATCTGCTGAGCAAAGTCCTGAGGGAGCCTACGGATAATGAAAGGTTTGGTGCGATCGAGCGGCTGGGTTCTTACGGTGTGGCGTTTACAGGCGGGCGCAGGTCAGCCACACTGGACGGCTGGCTAATTACAGACATAGGACTCGCTTTAATAACCTGACATGAGACCCTGAAGACTGGTACAAAAAATTACAGGGCCACTAAGTCAGTCAACGGAACGCAATGCACCGTACAAAAAATTACTAACTGGAATCAAAAATATATTTACATTTAAACCATTCATCGCACCAAAAATGTTTACGGCTCCTCTAGGATACATAACTTTATGAGGCGGAATAAACCGTACGATCATAGGCTGCAGATTCCTAGACTTGTGCCAAAGGGTGGTTCGGTTTCGGGTTTCGCTGAATAGGACAGGTGTCCACTACACACAGGAGGCGGCTACACGGGTAGTAGGGGCTGTGTGGCGTGGACTGGGCGGTTCTTCAGGTTAGAGGGTCTTAGGAAAGCACAAGATGGGCTTCAGGCACAAAGGGCGCAGGCTGAACACAGGAAGAAAGTAGATACAGGAACCATTGGTATAACAGTTTTAAATTGTCGTAGCTGTGATGGGAAAGTACCAGAGATCCAAGCGCTAATAGAAAGCACTGATTCTCAAATCGTTATAGGCACTGAAATCTGGCTAAAGCCAGATATAAGCTCAGCAGAAATTTTTGCGAAAAATCTAATAGAAAACTTTTATGTCGACTAACTCTGGCCGCGGAAGGCTACGCAATTAGAACTGAAAGAGGTGAAAATACATATTTCGCCAGGTCTGTATGGAATCCCAAATCGGTTTAACAAATAGTACTCTAGGGCATTTTTGAGCTTGCGCTTGTGGCGAATCTTATGCAGCGCAAAGTCCCAAGCGACTGGGGAAAAAGAGGTTGGTGATTCTTGCACAAAAGAATGGTAAGAGAACGGAACCGCAAGATTGCAAACCATTATCCTTAACATCGTTTTCTTGCTGAATCTTCATCAAGTTTTGAGTTAGAACCTAGTAAGTTTCCTAGAGAGAGAACACCTTCTGTCCATGAATCAGCATGGTTTTACAAGGCATCTCTCGTGCGAAACTCAGCTCTCACGTGACATACTGCGATCTGTGTATGAAAGGGAACAGAAAGCTACCATATTCCTAGATTTCCGAGAAGTTTTTGACACAATATGCTATTGCACACCGTAACGAAGGCACGAGAGTGCGAAATAGGTTCCCAGATATGACCTGGAGTACAGGGTGGGCAGCAATCTGCGGCTGTTGCCTGATGACGCTGTGACATAAGGGAGAGTGTGGGAGATGACTGACTGCGACGTGATGAAAGATGAGTTGGAAAAAAGTTCTAGTTGGTTTGATGTATGGCAGCTGGCTCTGAATGTAAAGAAAAGTAAGTTAGTGAGGACGGGTAGGAAAATCCCGTAATGTTCAGGTAGAACATTAGTAATTTAGTGTCATGCTTGACACAGTCGCCTTGTTTAAATATCTGGGCGTAACGTTGCAAAGTGATATGAAATGGAAAGCGTTGTGGCTGGGAGGAAAATGTGATTCATCTGTTAAGTAGACCGTATATTCGAGTGTTTGGGATCCTCACCAGATAGGATTAAAGGAAGGCACAGCCAATACAGAGACGGACTGTCAGATTTGTTACGAGCAGGTTCGAACAACACGCAGGTGTTACGGATACGTTTCGGGAATTCAGTGGGAATCCCTGGAGAGAAGGCGGCGTGCTTTTCGATCAACGATATAGACGAAGTTTTAAGAACTGGCATCTGAAGCTCATTGTAAAACGATCCTACTGCCGTCATAAACATTTCGCATTAGGACGACGAATGTGAGATAAGAGAATTTAGGGCTCGTACGGAGCCATATGTAGAGGGTATCACCTAAAACTTACTCCACAAATATTGCAGAAAATGAAAGTGCTATTGATGTGCGGCTATCACAGAATGGATTGATAGTCAGGGCCTCGTATTGTTAGAGAATAAACATATTGAAATAATGTGCCATTCAGCGGGCGTACAGTAGTTTCTAATTCTGATGTTGTTACAGGTTGTCAGTTATGGAACTATATGAAATAAAATCGTCATATCTTCGTAACAGTTTGCGTTAGGACGTTCAAACTGCACGGTTGGTCGAGGGGCATGAGAGGAATTAGTATGCGCTGTGAGGTTTGGTTTAGCGACGAAGATCACTTTCATTTGGATGGGTTTTCAATTAGCAAATTTGGATCATTTTGGGGCTGACAGTCCGCATTTCGCCATCAAGAAGTCGCTTCAACTCAACGGGTGTCTGTGTGGTGTGCAATGTCCAGTAACGGAATAATCGTTGCGATATTCCTTGATGGCACAGTGGTATCCAAAGTGACACTGATTTCGCTAGGATGTGGTTCATGCAAGACGAAGCTCGACCCCATCGAAGCAGCAGAGTGATGTCCTGGAGGAGCACTTTGTGGACCGCATTTTGCCTCTGGGGTACCAAGAGGCCACTGGCATGGGTCTTGTTGACCGCCATATTCTCCGGATTTGAACACATATTCTGGTCATAGACAGCATCGAAGTTGCGACGCTTTAGTCAGTCATGCATAATTTCCCTATTCGTCTGTGTGCCGTCATCGCTAATGATGTCAGGCGTATCAACATGTCGTAACCTAAATACGAATGCCTGCAGTGAATTTTACATGTGAAACATCCCCTTAGAAAAATTGATGAATTGCTTTGCTGATAAACCTTTTACATTATTTGATCTTCAAACAGCTGAGCAGAACTGAACGTACTCAGATAAATCTCTCTTTACTTATTCTGATCGACACTAAACTGACACAAAATATTTTTAGCGCAACGCAAACTGACTTTCAATAGTCTCTAGAAAAGAATGGCCCTGACTAACAATAAGCTATACCTTTCATGAATCAGTAACCTCACAAAAATCTTCGTTACTCAAACTACTGCAATACGGCGAGGGCCAATACTGCCAGCTAAATAAAAGAATCGAACTACTGAAGGCACTAACTACTGATAGGTATAGTCAGCAAATGAAAGATTTTGATAGAGAACAAACAATGTATTTAACTTAATAGTGTTCAAAAGTCGTGATATGTATATATCAGTTCATGACATCTAGTCTTATGAAATCACTGTCTCTAATGGACACACATCCAGATCATCCGCTCTCAAAACTCCGCCATCTCTCTCCCCACATCCACCACTGCTGTCGGCTCACCTCCAACTGAGCAACGCTACGCGCTGTTCACCTCCAACTGCCCAACATTACAATAGCGAATATTCCAACAATGAGTCGAACCAACCACAGACAGCACACAGCACACACAGCCAGTGATTTTCATACAGAGTGCTACGTGGCATTACCAATATAAAAACCTTTACAGCCTACTTACACATTGTGAAAAAATTGTGTGTAAGCTGTAGTTTGTAACTGATTTACGGTTTTTTCATATAGTCCAATAATTGTCACCCTGTACGATTTCTTACAGTGTGCTTGTGTATTTGTTGAGTGCACTGGGACATTTTTGTCAGTCTGTGACATTTCAAGCAGTAAGTCCTGGGTAGACGATGAGATTTAGCAACGCAGAAACAGCAGACATATTCTTGGTAAATGGAGAGTATATGATTAATGCTGTTCGTTCTTGTGCGGCGTATACAGCAAGATATCCCAATAGACGTCAACTATCTCTGCAATTGTTTATCAGCCTCTTCAACCAGTTACATGAAAGTGATAGTGTAGCACCTAGACAACGTAACAGAAGGAAACAAGTGACGAAAGAAGAAGGGGAAACTAATGTCCTTGCTGCTCTTGCAGTTGATCCGAACGTTGGTCCGCACGCAATAGCACGAGGAAGAAGCAGGAGTCAGGCAAATGTCCTACGCATTCTCAGGTGACATATGTTCCATTCCTATCACATCTCTCCCAATCAGGATCTGCATGAAAACGATTACGAGAATCGTGTTAACATCTGTACGTGGTCATTTACACAGGATATTCCAGATGTGTCACGTATCTTGATTACTGATGAAACCACATTTACCAATAGTGGCCAGGTAAATTGCTGGAACATGTACTATTTGCGTGTTGACAACCTCTGTGGGCTTCCTCAAGTGAAACGTCAGTGTCCATGGAGAGTAAACTCGTGGTGTGGGACAGTGAACCGTCAGCTCTTAGGCTCGTTTCTCATGGACGGAACACTGAACCCGCGCAGTTACCGCAGCCTTCTAACTTACCATCTTCCACGGATGCTAGAAGATGTTCCTCTGCAGACTTGCAGGAACTTGTGGTACCAACGTGATGGCTTCCAGTCCATAGCGCACGAAGTACTACAGCGTGTCTTCACGAACTGTTTACAGATCGTTAAATTGGACCCAGACAATCTGTGCCATGGCAGGACAGTTGACGCCTGTAGACTTTTTTCTGCATGAGAATCTGAAAACGATATCTACAAGAACATACCAACAATAGTCGATGTTATGCAACGACGTATTGCTGTAGCCTGCTCTGACATGTCCGCTGGAAATGCTACCACGCGTAAAGCAGTCATTCCTCACCAGACTAAAAGCGTGTATTGACGTTGGTTGTGGTCAATTTGAACACTACCTGTGAAGGTCAGTTATCTCGTTACTGGTCAGAATCCACATAACTAGTGTACCCGCTTCTCTTGTCTTTTAGTGTGCGTTACCACAGTTATTGTACCGAGGGCTATTCGAAAAGTAAGGTCCGATCGGTCACGAAATGGAAACCACTGTGAAAATCAAAATTGTTTTATTTGCAAAAGTTAGCTACATCTTCGAGCTACTTCTGTACGTAGTCGTAGCTCCAATCCAGACATCTGTCGTAGCGTCCTACCAACTTTTTAATACCCTCGTCATATAAGGACGCCGCCTGTGCTTTCTACCAATTATCTACACTTGTCTACAGTTCACTGTCTGTGCCAGAACGTTGTCTTCATGGCCAGCGGTTCATGTGAGCTGAGATGAAACTCAGAGAGAGTCAACTGCTGGCTCTGTTGTGGGTTATCAAACACTTCCCATCGCAAACGCTGCAGGAGCACCTCCACTGCCCCTCAGAGTGTGGCCGAGAATTGTCATGCAGAAGGAAGCGCATGGCAGTTACGTTTTCCCTGCTTTTAGTCTGTTAAGGCCAACAGATATTCGTCCACTTAAAAAAACTTTATGTCTGCGCGAAATGTACATTTCTGAATATTATTAAGATACATTTTTGAGGTAACAGCAGGAGCCCTTCATTACCAATCCATTGTGCAGAAACCGCACTTCAACAGCACTTTTCATCCTCGCAGTACCTGCTTTTCAGTTTTTGGGTGATTCACCATGTAGATAGTCGCCTTTACCTCCCTCTGTCTGCGAGTGGAACACGAAAGAAGACGACCAGTAGTGGTACAGGGTAACCTCTGGAACGCAATGTGTGGTGGCTTGCGAAATTTTTATGTAGATGTAGAAATGTGGAGTCATGTGCCAAACACCTTGTCTCCCCCCCCCCCCCCACCCACCCCTGAGGAATTAAGATATTGAAGAAATTAGGCAATACGAATTTTGTGTACCCTGAAAAATTACACTTTTTTTTTGGAGATAAATCATTTTGGAAATACGCTCTTTCAAAGTAGGTCGCAGTCCTCATGACAACCGAGTTATAAAACTGCTGCGGAAGCAAAGGGAACTTCAAGCAAACATAAATATAGCCAAAGCCTTGCAGACAACCAAAAATTACTTGATGCGAAAAGTAATGTGAGGAGGGCTATGCGAGAGGTGTACAATGAATTAGAAAGTAATGCTCTATGTACTGACTTGGCCGAACATCCTAAGAAATTTTGGTTTTATGGCAAAGCGGTAGGTGGGTCAAAACAAAATAACCAGACACTCTGTGACCAAAATGGTACTGAAACAGAGGAAGAAAGATTAAAGGCCTAAAGACTAAATGTCTTTTTCCAAAGCTGCTTCATGGAGGAAGACTGCACTGTAATTCCTTCTCTAGATTGACGCACAGATGATAAAATGGTGGATACCGAAATAGGCGACAGAGGGATATAGAAACAATTAAAATCACTCAGGAGAGGAAAGGCCGCTGGACCTGGTGGGATACCAGTTCGATTTTACACATAGTACGCGAAGGAACTTGCTCCCCTTCTTGCAGCGGTGTGCCGTAGGTCTCTAGAAGAGCGTAGCGTTCCAAAGGATTGGAAAAGGGCACAGGTCATCCCCGTTTTCAAGAAGGGACGTCGAACAGATGTGCAGTACTATAGACCTATGTCCCTAACGTCAGTCAGTTGTAGAATTTTGGAACACGTATTATGTTCGAGTATAATGACTTTTATGGAGACTAGAAAAGTACTCTGTAGGAATCAGCACGGGTTTCGAAAAAGACGATCGTGTGAAACCCAGCACGCGTTAGTCGTCCACGAGACTCATAGGGCCATAGACGCGGGTTCCTAGCTAGATGCTGTGTTTCTTGACTTCCGCAAGGCGTTCGATACAGTTCCCCACAGTAATTTAATGAAAAAAAGTAAGAGTATATGGACTATCATATCAATTGTGTGATTGGATTGAAGAGTCGATAGACAACAGAACGCAGCATGTCATTCTCAAAAGAGAGAAGTCTTCCGAAGTAAGAGTGATTTCAGATGTGCCTCAGGGAAGTGTCGAGGGACCGTTGCTATTCACGATATACATAAATGGCCTTGTGGATAACATCGGAAGTTCACTGAGGCTTTTTGCCGATGATGCTGTACTATTTCGAGGGGTTGTAACAATGGAAAATTGTACTGAAATGCAGGAGGATCTGCAGCGAATTGACACATGGTACAGGGAATGGCAGTTGAATCTCAATGTAGACAAGTGTAATGTGATGCGAATACATAGAAAGAAACATCCCTTATCATTTAGCAACAATATAGTAGGTCAGCAACTAGAAGCAGTTAATTCCATAAATTATCTGGGAGTACGCATTAGGAGTGATTTAAAATGGAATGATCATATGACGTTGATCGTCGGTAAAGCAGATGCCAGACTGAGATTCATTGGAAGAATCCTAAGGAAATGCAAACCGAAAACAAAGGAACTAGGTTACAGTACACTCGTTCGATGGGTGCTTGAATACTGCTCAGCTGTGTGGGATCCGTACCAGATAGGGTTGATAGATGAGATAGAGAAGATCCAACGGAGAGGAGCGCGCTTCGTTACAGGATCATTTAGTAATCGCTAAAGCGTTACGGAGATGATAGATAAACTCCAGTGGAAGACTCTGCAGGAGAGACGCTCAGTAACTCAGTACGGGCTTTTGCTGAGGTTTCGAGAACATAGCTTCACCGAGGATTGAAGCAGTATATTGCTCCCTCCTACGTATATCTCGCGAAGAGACCATGAGGACAAAATCAGAGAGATTAGAGCCCACATAGAGGCATACCGACACTCCCTCTTTCCACGAACAATACGAGACTGGAATAGAAGGGAGAACCGATAGAGGTACTAAAGGTACGCTCCGCCACACACCGTCAGGCGGCTTGCGGAGTATGGTTGTAGATGTAGATGCCATCATCTCTGGATGAAATAATTTTAAGAAAGGCAAGCAGCAGTGCGGTCGCCGTTGCGAGTGGATGAGCTACTTGTCGGCGCCACGCGGTGCTGGTGTGTGCGGCTCGCGATGCCTCGTGCGTAAATCGCTCCCTTTTTGCCTGCCCATTGCCGCTTGCTGGGCGCGCCGTTACAAAGTGTGTGGTGGCAGGGGCGCCATTCTTGCCGTGGACGCCACGGTGCCAGGGAGGTGAGATACGGCGCTATCTATCGGCCGGCGGCCGTTTCCGCTGACAGACGCGGCCAGCGGTGCTCCGAACGCCCCTCCCCCTCTACCCCCCTCCCCCCAGCCTCTTCCCCTTACCCTCCCACGTACCACTCCAGCTCAACAAGAGGACGAGCGTTTTATGCCCTCGTGAGAAGGAATAGGAAAAATTCTCTTCCCAGAGGCGGCCGCGGTGATCTGTACGAATATTTTATCGCCCCACTCCGAAAGCCTTAGCGAATACCAAAATCCCCTTGCGACGGTGCAGGCTATTAAATGGTACACATCTACGTTGCCATCACGAGCTTTCGTTCGAACGAACCGCGGGGCCTAATTTACTCTATTAGTTACAGTGGAATAACTTATTATAACAATGACAAAAAGAATAACCTGCATTAAACATGTCGTCGTTTTTTTTTGTTTTTTGAGTGAATACTTTTCTGACTGGTTTGATACGACACGCCACGAATTCGTCTCTCATGGCAACCTCTTCATCTCAGAGTAGCATTCGCAACTTATGTCCTCAATTATTTGCTGGAAGTATTCAAACCTCTGTCTTCCTATACAGTTTTCGCCCCCTATAGGTATCATGGAAGTCTTTACCTGATGTCTTAACAGGTGTCCTGTCATCCTGTCCCTTCTCCTTGTCAGTGTTTTCCACTTGCTCCTTTCCCCTCCGATTCTGCGCAGAACCTCCTCAGCCCTTACCATCTCAGTCCACCTAATTTTCAACATTCGTTTGTAGCGCCACATCTCAAAATTCTTCGATTTTTCCCAGTTCATGTTTCACAACTATACAATGTTGTGCTACAAACGTACATTTTCAGAAATTTCTTGCTCAAAATAAGGACTATGTTTGATAGTGACAGACTTCTCTTGGCCAAGAATGCCCTTTTTGCTAGTGCCTGTCTGCTTTTGAGGTCCTCCTTGCTCCGTGCGTCATTGGTTATTTTGCTGCCTAGGTATTAGATCCCTTAAATTCATCTATTTGGTGACCATCAATGGGGATTTTAAGTTTATTGCTGTTCTAATTTCTGCTACTTGTCGTTACTTTCGTCTCTCTTCGATTTACTCTCAATCCATAGTTCGTGCATGTCATGTTACTGCAAAAATCGTGTCATAGACGTATTACCTAGTGTGATAAAAAGAAACAAACAAAACTGTTGTCTCATTGTTATTTTATTAAGATTCAAAATTCTTAGTTCTAAGTTCAGTATCTCTATTCTTATTTTTTGTACCTTCACAATTCTTAGTTCAAAGTTCAGTACCTTATCTGGAATCATAATGAAAGTCTTGCGTATACAGCGTACGTTATTATAACTACATAAACGAAAACTTAAGAATTTAATCGTTCAAATAACTGGCCAAATGCTAGTAGGACTCGTTGTCTGAGGGTTCTGTACAAATTTACTTATGTACAAAGTGTCCATAATTAAAATTCCAGTTTTAAAACGCTGTAAAAGAGAATCACTGCTTAGAATGCCGTAAAATTGGAAGAGCATGTTATTGACACATGGGGAAACATAGATAAATATTTATGAGAATTTAACCAATAGACGGCACTGTAGGTGTTTTAATGTAAATGGGGTCAGCTTAGGGTTGCGCTCTACCAAAACGACTGTTCGATAGTTTTGGTAAACGGCATAAATGACGCACCATTACAGGTAGTATTGGTAGCATAGGTAGGGAAAGAAACATATATGAATGTATGAGACTGAAACTAGGAGCTGACGATCTCCCCTTGCTTTTTAGTTTGTTTAGTCGTTTGTTTTGGAGATAAGAACTGCACATCATTTAGTATTAGTCCAGACTGTATTTTATATCTTTACAGAATATTAACTGCATCTTACAAGTAACAAAAATTAGTTGTTAATGTAACTTCTGCAATTTTCATATTTCACGTTTTTGCTGAGGAAATTGTGTTTTCTACCACTATGTGATAAATGTCTATTAGTTTCTTTATTTTTACTCCAGAAGATGTCTGTTTAGTGTTAAAAATCAACAATTTTCGTATAGAACTTGATTTAAACATTGACAGGTTCAATTTTTCCTATAAACATGGTCTATTTTTAAGTAAAGATAATAGGATAACTGTGTAGGCCAAAGTCTTCCGTAGGTTACGTGGTCCTTTATACATGCTCACTATATTCTGGATTGTTTACCGTTTCTCAACGACCAATACATACAGTTCGACCTTAAGTGACCATAGCTACTAGCAAAACATCCCCATTCTACGCCTACTTACGACAGACTACGTCGTTTGTTTAATGACCATTAGGCCAATAACCGCATTAAAACTCAAAATGACCGCGGTTTTTAATTGTGCCAAAAGTGCCAAAAAAATACATCGGTTTCTGTCGTGAGAGTGGCGCAAGATATGTTCAGCATGCTGTCCACCGTTTTATGTCACAAGTTGGAATCGAGAAGTAGCATCTTCTACAACAGATCGCAATGTCTCGGGGAACACGTTCAGAATACGTTGTTCAATGCGTGCCTTCAGCAATGTTCGTAATTGGAGCACTGAACGCAACTTCTTTCAGACTACCCCACAGCCAGCAGCAACGCGGATTACTATCAGATTATCTGTACGGCCAGGCTCTAGGGAAATGACGGCTGATAATTCCTGCATTTCCGAAATGCCTCTAAAGTAGTCTCTTCACTGGCTGTGCAATATGCGGAGGAGCGCCATCTTGCATAAAAATGATTCTACTCGCACATCCACGCTGTTGAAGGGTTTCGAATGACGTTCACCACTGACTGTATACAGGTAACGGCCCGCAGGACGCATCTTCTTGAAGAAATACGGCCTGCCGTCAACCCGCTCCATAACGGTTGATGTGCGAGCGGATTTTCCGTTGCCCATATTCCGCAGTTCTGCGTATTGACGTGTCCTTTGAGAAGAAATGGACCATTCATTGTCCATTTATCCTCCAGCAAGAACTTTCAGAGATATCACTTGCTGGCAGCCCAACAGTAATCTGATTTTGTATGGAAATCAATACTAGATGTTCTGTAGGATTTTACGAACTGTCCTTGCATCCATGTCACTGTATGTTTGCACTCCACCGCTCGACGTCTTCTGCAATGTTGTGGCCACATCTACGGACGTCGGATCAATTTCTTACCTTCCCCTGCCACATTGTACTTAAAAAGAACCTGTATTTTAGAATTCTGCAGTCATTTTCTTCAGACTCTTGGCAGACATCGGACCAATACCTTTTTTCTTATCCTTGGGTCTCTGGAAATGGTGAAGGGCTACTGGTGCACAGTCACTCTTCCTGTGAAAGAGCCCTACCAACTGCGCGAGGTCCTTCATGGATACAGGCAAGTTGGACGTCTCGGACGCAGCTGAGGAGCACCCGAGCTATTGGTCAAATTTTTGTTTCCGTTTCTGTCCAGTGACGTTTTCCCCTACGTTATTAATATGCTTTTCAAATTGGACGCTATTCTGAGCAGCTGTTCTCTTTCTACAGCGTTTTGAAACTGGAACTCTTATTTATGGACATTCCATAGATATAGGTAATTCAACCATCCAGAGAATCGAGACTCTCGATGGTATTGCCTGTTATCGATATGTATACTGCCAATATATAAACCACAGGAATTCCAAGATTTTCGAGAATGTATTAAATTTTTAAGTTTAAATTTTTTGTGTAATTTCGCGTTTGCTGTTCTAATAGCGGTGACTGACAACAAAAGATAGTATAGACTCCGACTTATCCATTTTTGTATTCAACGCCGACGGTTTCCATGTTGGTCTGCGTTTTCACTAAACCACTTAGTATATAAATTACCATCACCTTTATGATGCGTAATTTATCTGCTAAACTAATTATTTGAACAATGTGTAGTTGTTTAGTGATCATCTCTATAAACGTATGTGTTTGCACGCGATGTTGTCCTTCTTGGATGTCTCTCATTAGCGACGCTTGTTATTGACTTACGGGATTAACAGGACTGTTTAAGGGCCGTTCCCGGCAGCTACCTGCTTTTGCCCTTCACGACACAGGGTAAGCTCCCACTCCAAGACGTTATGGCCTTTATTTTTTGCGACTTGTCAGTACTTGTCAGTGAACTGTTATTTTAAATAATACCACGCCACACTGTGGTCCAGAATCCACCGTAAGCTCTAGGTCTTCTCTACAAATTCTAGACTATTGTTGTTGTTGTGGCCTGCAGTTCAGAGACTGGTTTGATGCAGCTCTCCATGCTACTCTGTCCTGTGTAAGCTTCTTCATCTCCAAGTACCTACTGCAACTTACATCCTTCTGAATCTGTTTAGTGTATTCATCTCAATTTTACCCTCCAGACTGCCCTCCAATACTAAATTGGTGATCCCTTGATGTCTCTGAATATGTCCTACCAAACGGTCCCTTCTTCTAGTCAAGTTGTGCCACAAATTTCTCTTCTCCCCAATTGTATTCAGTACCTCCTCATTAGTTATGTGATATACCAATCTAATCTTCAGCATTCTTCTGTAGCCAAATGTTAGGTACCAGGTCTTTTCAAAGGGTAGAGGAAAGCTACAGCATAGCAGTTGCAATAGGACCATACCTTTCACAGCAGTGTTGTGTTCAGGCCTACCTTCTACGTTGTGGCTTTACTCACCTTTTTGTGGGGGTCAAAACTTTAAATTGTAGTATTAACACCAGTATTATACTAAATCGATGCATACAAATTTTCAAACTGATATTTTGCTTATTCTTAAAACTGTAGTAAAAATTATTCCGTTCGCAGCTATTGGATTGTGGTAAAAATTATTCTCTTAGCACCTAGCAGACATTTATCTGTTTCTACAACTCTCCTGACGTCCTTGGAGGAGAGAGTACTTGAAGCGGTGAACGTCCCTGATGGTTAAACTGTCTTCACCCTTCGATTTTTCTTACCTTCCCAGTTTTTCTATCTTTGTAACACGTAGTCCTCCTTTTCATTTCCTCTATAACATTTATGAACCACTCTGATTATTCCTGTTCTAATATTGCTAATTAATGCTGCATAATCGACGTATGGGAGCTTAACAGTGTTTACAATTTTCAGTTGGATTCATAGGGGTCATATTTAGCAAATCGTCTAAGACGAGGAAAATAATACAGATGAAGTAACTTTCGTAGCCGCCATTTGGCTATGGGGGAAAATACATTTACATTATGAATTATTAAGTATCAACAATTAATGCAAGTATTCTGTAATTATTTTTTATTGTATAATCCTAATACGCACGTCGGCAAAAATTTAACGCTGTTGCCCGCTTTATTAAGACTAGGTATTACAAAAAGAATGTCTCACTCTGAATCGAACTATAGAGAGTATAACTTTTATGTAACCACCAGTGTTTTAAGACGTATTCCTCACATATGTGGGCCCAGAAATGTTTTATTTCCGTGATAGAACTCATTTACTACAACTGTGCATAATATATCAGTGATAAGTAACGCATGGGAACAGCCTGTAGTAGTATACCACTTGCAGATACATTCTGTGTGAAATGTGCAAAATGCTCTCCACTTCCATTGACAATATGTATCAGCTCGTCATCGTCTTATATCTCGGATGCGACAAACTCCCCTACAGGTACTGCATATAGTTTCACAACATTTCAAAGAGGCTTTCTTCTTGCACTGCGGAATACGTAACTGAAAGAGATTTAAAAGCCAATGGTAATAAAGTAGACAAAAAAGTAACGAGATTAAATGCCTATAGCATAGGAAAATAGGTAGCACTTGGAATACTTGTTGACAAACTGTAGTGGAGAGAGCGGTTCCTCGCCTTAACGTAGTCAACAAGACAAATTCATGTGAACTATCGGAACATATACATCCGAATGAGAGTGAAGACTTACGTCTTTCTCAATAGAGAAATGTCTTAGAAGACAATGTAGCAACTAGTGTATTACTAGGGTAAGTGAAAGGACAGATAATGTTCACTGTATATGTAAACACGTCAATAAAAGTTTTGCTTAACACCTTTATTTCGCAATTCATGGCACAGGAAACAGAAATTCACTCTGCAGCATGCAGCATTTGCAACTTGTCCAGAGCACCAAATAAAAGGAAAAAGAAATGTCTGTAACGAAAACAATCGTGTGTTTCCCATGCGGCAGAGAGGGGAGGGGGATGTGAATTCACATCACAGCAACAGCGCAGTGTCAACTTCTATTGGGACGTTCCTTGTTAGGACGTACGCTCGAATTCATTGTGGCATGTCACTGATGAGATCACCATGCGAGCCTTGGTCTAAAGTGTCCCATTGGTCAATGGCGATTCTGTGTCAAGCCACGCAAAATACGTGATCGTGGTCGACATCCAAAGATCGCTTGTTTCAATCGATCCCACATATGTTCGATTGGGTTCATGTCCGGGAAACAGGCAGACCACTTCATTCTGGTGATCCTTGTATAGTGAAGGAACGTATTAACGTATTCACGAAAACGGGAGTTATATATAATGCGTCAAGATGATGTCGTCAGTGAAGTTTTGGCGATATGGCCCACTATTGGTTGCAGACTCTAATCCCTGTACCGTTGAAAAATGCCAATAGCCTCAACAGCCACGAGAGGTGAACGGTGGCCGCATGTAAGGCCAGTCCAGAACATCATGGCACTTTTGGGATGCAGTGTTGGAGGCACTCAATATTACGAGGTGGTTTCCAGACATGTTGTCTACGATTATCAGAATATCAACAGATCCGTGTTTCGTCCATAACCAACACCCGAGGTCAATTCTGTGACGTCCATCGGTATGATTTCTTGGACACCTGTAGATGAGTCCCCGGTGTTGTGGTGTACGATGTGTTGCTAACCATGGGACTCGGGGATGGAGATTCGCATCACACAACCGTTATCCTAACAGTCTGATGGGGTACTTGACGTGTTGTAGCCTCTTCGAACTCCGAATTCTGTTCTGGAGCACTCAGTCCGCGAGTCCTTAGGCTCAAAAGCCGTAAATATTGAACGTACTGTGCAGAAGTCGAACGTGGTGATTTTTGCAGTCTATGTCCTCAACAGAACATGTCAATTGCAATTGATTACATATCAGCACCATGTTCCGGTGCACATGTCGAGCAGCTTCCCTGGCTGACAAGTTCTCTTCACGTAACGTGATTTTGCGGATCTATTCATTGATCGGAAGTTCGTTCGTGGTATGATGGAAGTTCACTCTGCTGGTCTACATGTGTCTCTAACCGGTTTCTAGTGTTGCTTTACTTCGCCTGAAATGCTGCAAAACTTTAGTTTGTGGCGTTCAACCAATAGGTACCGATCATGATCCCTGCATGTTTACAAATGACGTCAGCGGTGGTCTTCCTATCGGTACAAGAACAGTCACCATAGCAATAGAACTGCATGAGATATTGGGGCGATGCAGAAGTTTTGTTGATGTGTGTATAAACGACCTGATAGACAATAGTTTCAGTTCTCGAAAGCTGTTCACAGGATAAACAGATGTATAATATGAGATGATATCGGTATTGAACTGTAGTGAGAAATGAGAATTGAAGTTGGTCAGACGATTAGTTGAGGCTTAACACAAATATATGTAATTCACAGTGCATAAATAAATAGGAAAGTGGTTCGGAATCAGTCACTGAAACTAGAAGTTTAGAGCGATTTAAGGTGTTATGGTGTAAGAGTCACATAAATATAGTCATGGCCAGTGAAAATGCCAGTCTGAGATTTATCAAAAAAATGCCTA
Organism: Schistocerca gregaria; assembly: GCF_023897955.1. Classification (NCBI taxonomy): domain Eukaryota; kingdom Metazoa; phylum Arthropoda; class Insecta; order Orthoptera; family Acrididae; genus Schistocerca; species Schistocerca gregaria. The sequence goes on from NC_064923.1 coordinate 425,848,424, forward strand.
AGGAAGTGGTTCTTCTCATAAAGAAGAGTCCTCATGTAACACTTGATAGACCATTTCTTGAGAACTGTTCGTCGGTAAGGATTCCTTCCTAAGTTTGATTAACTAATGAGACCCAGAAGACTGAAACAAGAGCTGCGAGCTTATTCACCGATTTGTTAAGCACTTGCGACAACATCACAAATATGATTGATAGACTACCCTGGGGACACCTCTAAGGAAGGCTGTGTCCATCACAGAGTGCTTTACACCAGAAATACTGAGAACCTATCGCTAATTTGGATCAGTAAGAGTATAACTGCTTCCAACCGTTATCTCCACTTAATACTGTGCCAGATCCTTCGACACATTTTAAATGCACGCTACGCGTGCACGACTGTGCTACAATCACCATGCTGCCAACTCAGGCACCAGATCAGCACGGGAGTGGAGAGTCTGTATGTGGAGGCAGCGCAGTGAGTGCCCTCCAGCTGCGAGAAGAGTGGATCCAAGGAGAGGGTGATTGTAGAGCAGCCGAGCAGGAAGCTAACGTTTGAAACTTCCGAAACTGTTCATTACCAGTCCGACGGATACATTCTTCTGCGCTGACCATGCAGTAGTCATCGTAAGTAACGCCATCACCTGATCGCATTCTGCAGTGTTGATTACAGTGAACATCTTGGTGTGAAAGTGGAAGTTTAGAGAATATAACACAGAATTCCTGTTGGATTTCACCGCACAACTGTTGCTCTGTTTGCAACTAGGATATAACTTTAACTTTGTGCTGCGTTCTCATCTCAGTAAATTGTGAACCACGACAGGAATGTAAAGAATGGATGAAATAAAAATAGCCTGGGTGGTATTTCATACACCTTAAAGTAGTCTACCCAGCTTACATCATCTGAACGTTCGGCCAATAATGTCAGTTGGTTTGCCTAGGTTAAGGTGTAGGAAATACGAGGTCCAGGCACAGCAATGTGGCGAACTTCCTAAAACCTTTATAATCACCTCGTGCAGCCCGAACATGCATAAAACGAGTCAGTGACGTATTAGCAGGTACTAACAGACATGTGGACCGATGCCGACCCCAATGCCGTGACCAGCTGCACTGTGTTCCTCTGTTGAGCATCCACGGCAGCAATAGCCCGATCGAGGTGGTTCCACATATTCGCGACGGGGTTGAAATGTGGGTGATTTGGGGACCAGGCAAGTACCATAAGCCGACCCAGGTGCTCTTTGAATTACGCACATACACTATGAACTGAGTGACACATTGCATTGTCCTGCTGGTATATGCCAACATGCTGACGAAAAGGCAGCTGCATTTACGAGTGGACATGGTCCCCAAGTGTAGATGCATACTTTTGTTGATGTATTGTGCATTTCAGAATTACTAGGTCACTCAGGAAGTGACATGAAAACATTCTCCAAACCATAACGCTTCCTCCTCCGGCCTGGACCTTTCCGACTGTTGTTGCAAGGTGTTTGATGTCAGACGTTTCACTTTGATGGAATATAAAATGTGATTCGCCTGAAAAAGACCAACTGTTGTCACTCATTGGACGTCCAGTAGTGGTACTGGCGTGCAAATTCCAGGATTCGTCACCGATGACTAACAGTCAGCATAGGTGCACGAACCAGTTGCCTGCTCCAAAGACGCATACGCAACAACTTTGACCGAAGGGTCGCTGAAGAGGCGTTGTTGGTAGCCTCCAGGTTGATCTGGGCGGTCAGTTCGTCCGTACCATCTCCACTGCAGTCATTCACCGCTTGTCATCAATGGCCGGTGGTGCACACAGTAGTGTGTACTTCAAAGACGGCGGCACGCGAACAGTTTAAAGATATGGCTGTTTCAGATATGTTTCCACCCTTTGTAAAGACATTGCTTTCCCCGCAAGTCGATAATCTCTTTTTCTTTTGTGCATTACCTTGTCATGGTTCGTATATATCATTTATTTAAACTATTTTTTATTTGTTAACACGTCACAGTTTCTTCATTCATTTTGTTACTGTTTTAGGTTTTATATTGTACGAATATGAATGTTCTGGTTTTATATGCTTCGTAAATCTTTGGTTAGGCTAGGAGAAGTACTGTGTCAAAGAGATAGCGAACGACTATCGATAGAGAGCGTACGTGTTGTTGTGATATCGTGGCCGGTTCGCGGATGGAGAAACGTTGCTAAGTTCGGCGTGAAAGACGGTGATACGCGCAGGAACAATTAATTACAGTGCTTCCTCTGTGTTAACAGGAGATCGTGCATAATAAAGTGAACAGTAAAACCTGAAAAGTGTATCGAGTGTTTGCGGTGACGATTTTACATACTGTGTGAACTTTAGACAATTAGCCGTGAGCCATTGTATGTGGAGACACTAACTGTTAGAATTGCGTGAAAGTGGAACAAACCAAAATGTTAAGTAAAAGGACGGTGCTGTGATTTGATCAAGAAACATTTACTATATCGTCCAAACTGTCTTAAAGACGACGACGTAAATTAAACTGATGTTTAACATACTGTTATAGTGATTAACACATATGACTGTTTTCCTGTGGCAACACGGTGAAAGAACAGTGCGAAGTATTGGCAGTAGTCGGCTATATATCGTAAATACTAAAGAAATTGCATGATTCCGGCCTACCCACACCGTGAGATTGATAAAATTATAATAATAAAATGTCGCGTGCATAACGACAATGCACACACTGCAACTATTATTATCGCTCCAGTGCTGCCAGCTGATTCGACTACAACGGAGACGTGGACTACCGCCGTAACTGGAATATTAAACAGGAGGATCCATCATTATCTTCACGCCACGAACCATAATTAACTTGACACATCGTCGGCTCGGACCACCGCTCACGTCATCCCACTGCCTGTAGCAACAGTTAAGACATTAAAAGAAAATTATTACGCTCTCTCTCATTTCCAAATTAAAGACAATTGCAGTTAAATTGTCTATTTTAAAAATACTGTCACAATATCAAGGTTTAATTTTGTTTAGTTCCAATAAATTTTCTTTCCATTATTTCGTCTTGTTGACAGTGTACAAATCGCGCCAAATTAAAGTTCAATTAAATAATTTTCTTTCAAAATTCATCTCAGACATTTTGCTGCTCATCATAATTTTATTTTAATGTTTGTGTGTAACTTCTTTTGGAGGGAGTACATATTTTATTTTTTTGTGCAGTAAAATTAGCTACCATAAAATTACGTATATTACCAGCTGATGCTGCCCGCCATTACTGCTTGAAAACTGACCAATAGAATTTTTGCATCTATTTTCTGATTGGCTGTCAGCTTCAAAACAAAATTACGTATTTCTTGGGCATCTAGCAGATGCACGATGTTTATGTAGGGCCCTACAGTATTTTTTTAATTTTTTTTACTTTTGCAGGTGTACTGGAATTATATTGACTTTAATTGTTCATTTGGTCCCCGTTAAAGTGGTTTATCGCATCTATATAATAATTGTACTGAACTACCTAATTTTTTTTTACGTAAACATTGGCATACCATATTTAGATTAAATTTGGCGTCTTATTGGCCCCACATAAGATTCAGCACATTATGACAAAGACAATGCCATTTTTTTCGTCCATGACTAACAAGGGTAGTCAGATTCCTTGTATAAGTCATGTTTTATTGTTTAACAGTTTTTTTCAGAAGTAGAGAACCAGGTTCTTTACACCTTGACCGAAAATCCAATTATTCTCTTTTAGAATCAGATAAGGAGCTCCGTTTCCTCATCACGAGACTGAAGAGACTGTTTTCGGCGTCCACTCGACACGCTTTATATACGCTCCAGTGCTAGTGCAGTCACCTGTCGTCTATTGTTGGTTATTGCCTGTTACGTGGAAGACAGGTGTTGGCCACGTTAATGTTACTGGACGTGTTTCATTCGGTACCGTTGCATAAGTTCCTGTCGAATGAAGACGACGCAGGTGGTAAAATGTAATTCAACAGTTTATTATTTTAAAAATAATCGACGGAACTGTTAATAAATTTATACCACTGTGAGACAAGATGGTCAACGTCTTCAAGGATGAATGTCTGCTGTTGCTTACGGGGCCATCGCTGCACTTTTGTGTGCTTCTCTTCGCCTGAACCAAATTGATGTACCTCTTCAGCGCTAAATTTGTGGAACTCGCATGGGGAGAGATCGGAACTTCGTGAAAGATGTGTAGCCCAAACAACAGGCATGCCAGATCCGCGGAAGTGTTGAGGATTTTTACGTTTGCGTTCAAGGGACCGCTGCTCATTGACTTCTTTAAACACGGGACAATGACGGTACGTGGACACTTCGCAAAATTTGAAGCACATTAGCAGGACAAAACACCCAGGAATGTTGAGGCACGGCATCATTCTGTTGGAGGTTAATGCTCGCATTCATGTTGACAAGGTTGTTTCGAGTAATCTGCAGAAGATTCGCTGGGAATGCCTTTCACATCCTGCATTAAGCCTTGATCCGTCCCCATACAATTTCCATATTTTCGCTTCCCTTCCTGGCCGTCGAATTGCTTCAGAAGAAGAAGGGGCGCGCCTGGGTACAATCACTATTCGGTAGGCAACCGTAAATACTTTTTCATGAATGAAATGACCGTCTTGTCTCACAGAGCCATAAGTCTCTTGACACTTATCGTGATTACTTATGAAATAATAAGCAATTTACCGTTACTTCTTATCAATTGTCTCGTTTTCATTTGACAGCACCTTATATCTGGCCCTACCATTAGTTTGGGATGTCACCTAGAATATTAAGCAAGGTGTCTTTGTCCTTAGGATAATTTAGCTTAAGTAGTGTGTATGCCAAGGGACTGACGACCTTATCAGTGAAGTCCCATAAGATCTCACACTTATACAGGATATTAAGCAAGGCTTACAAATTATAATTACTGTAACCTTCAGTAGCTTTATATGTGCAGTGTTGTTTGGTGTCTGTTTGTTCTTGAATCTTGGCTTGAATGCTTTTCGTCGTAATCTTATTTGCTCTGACATTTAAACCTGAGTTTTTGCTATGTTTCACTTCTATCTATCTATCTATCTATCTATCTATCTATATCCGAATCCCGCTCCAGCTACTGCCGGGTGTGGGTGCTGACGAGTCCTCTCCATTTGGCTCGGTCCTCCCACCACTTTTCTTCCTCCACTTGCTGTCAGGTCACACCTCTCCTTTCAACAGATATATTCACTCCCATTTTCCACCGTGTTCTTGGGCGCCCTCTAGGTCTTTTCCCATCCATCTTTAGTTCTTCCATAAATGTGGGGAGTCTCTGCTCATGCATCCTCTTAACATGCCCATACCATCTTAATCTCTTTCTTTCAATTTCTTCTCTCCTACTTTTTTGTTTGAGGTCCTTTCTAATCTCTACATTCCTTACTCTGTCGATTCTTGTTTTTCCCTTAACTGCTCTGAGAAATTTCATTTCCCCTGCTTGTAGTCTGCCCCAGTCCATTTCTGTCATTGTCCACGTTTCTCCACCATAGGTGACAATAGGGATGTAATAATTCTTATACATAAGGAGTTTTGCTTTTTCTGAAGCCTCATTATTCAAAATCAGATGTTTTATTGTTTGGTAGAAATTGCATCCCTTCTGTAACCTCCTATTAATTTCGTTAGTTATTCTTCCATCCCTAGATATTTCACTTCCTAAATAAGTGAAAATTTCTACCACTTTGAGGGGTTCTCCATTCAAGGTAATATTTCCATTGATTCCTTTCTCTCTTCCAAATACTATTACTTCACTCTTATCTTAATTTATTTTTAATCCATACCTTTTCATTATTTCCTTCCATGCATTAAGCTGTAACTGTACACCTACCTCTTTATCACCCCATATTACCGTATCATCTGCAAAAATCATCTTTTTGTCTTTTTCTTTTACTATACCTTTAACTGCCCTATTCATTACCTCCATCACAACATTAAAAAGCGCAGGAGATAGGATACTTGCTTGCTGAAGTCCTTGTCTTATTTCGAAGTATTCAGAGTTTCCCAATGGTGTTCTATTTCTACAATTGTGGCCTCTGTACATTGTCTTTATAACATTAATGTATCCATCGTGTATATCTATCTTCTTCAGTTCTTCCCAGAGTCTTTACCCTGTCAACTGAGTCATATGCCTTTTCTATGTCTATAGAAACCATTATCACCCTTTTGTTATATTCCCAACTTTTTTCCATCAGTTGATGGATAGAAAATATCAGGTCGATCGTGCTCCTTTCTTTCCTAAACCCATGCTGTAGTTCACTCAGCTCCTTTTCTATCTTTTCACTTATTCGATTTAGTAAAATTCTTTCAAAAACCTTGGCTGTATGACTCATGAGGGTTATTCCTCTGTAGTTTTTACAAAGTCTTTCATTGCCTTTCTTGAAGATGGGAACAATGTCTCCTATTCTCCAGTCGCCAGGTATTTTACTATTTCTCCACACGCTTGATAGTACTATATACAGCCACTGCATTCCCACTGGACCTGATGCTCTTATCATGTCCACTGATACTTCGTCAGGTCCTGGGGCTTCCCCCCCCTCCCCCCCCATTCATCTTCTTCACAGTTTTTTCCATTTCTTCCCGTGTAATTTGTCCTAATTCTGCTTCCCAACTTCTCTTAATTTCTCCATTATTTGTTGTTTCCTCATGTACCTGCTCCTCAGCGTTTTACAGCTTCTTAAAATGTTTTTTCCAGAGATCTTTTATATTCCCTGTATCTTCAATAATGGTACCGTCCTCTGTTTCCATCTTTACTGGTACTTCAGAAGCCTTCCTTTTATTTTTCATCATTTTATAGAACATTTTCTTATTGCTCTTCACATCTTCAAGTTTTTTTGTAAACTCTTTCCATGCCTTTTTCTTTGCTGTTTCCACTATTTCTTTGCACTTCTTCTTTTCCTCTATATATCTTTTATGGTCTTCGTCATTTTTAGTTTTCCGCCATTTTCTCCATGCTCCATTTTTTCTTCTAACTGCTTGGATTGTGGTATCATCCCACCAACTTGTCTGTCTTATTTTTTTCCTTTCCTGATGTTCTGTCACCTACTTTTTGTGCTGCTTCGACTAAAGTGTCTTTGAATAAACTCCATTCTTTTCCTACATCGCAGAAAACTTCTTTTGGAAATTTTTGTGTTATTAATTCTCTGTACTCAGCACATTCACTCTCCTTAAATTCCAACCCCATACCCTCATCACTTTCTTCTGTTTTCTAATTTTCACACACTGATTCATTTTCCATTGTCCCACCAGTAATCTATGGTCTCCATCTGCACTCACACTTGGAATTACCTTCACATTTGTTACTTTCTCTCCCCATTCCCTATCTACTAGAATATAACCAATTACACTCTTCGTTCTTGCATCCCAACTGTATCTGGTGTAACATGACTTTCTTCCATAAACCAGATGCTTGCTATTTTCATTCCATTCCTCTGGCACAAATTTCCCCTTCTTCATTTCTGCCTCCATATCCAAAACATCCCAAACTTGCTCAAATCCCTTTCTGTTTTTGCCTACCTGTGCATTAAAATCTCCCATCACTCTATTAGCACTTTCTATATGGTTTTGTAACACATTTTCAAAGTCCATCTTCTCTTCTTCCTTATATCCCACTTGAGGTGCATAAATCTGGGTTACTTTTAGTGTTACTTTTTGGAATCTCAGGTTTGAGATTATGATCCTGTCTGATATCTATCTGACATTTCCCATACAGCTTTGTACATTCTTATTCACCATCACTGCCACACCATTTCTTCCAGACCTGTTATTCCCACTCCAGTACAGTTTTCCTCCTCCTCTCAAATTCTTCTCACCTTTTCCCTTCCACTTTGTTTCGCTTAATCCCAATATATGTAACTTCCTCTGTGTTAGTACACCTGTCATTTCTTCCATTTTTCCATTGAGGGTTAATATATTAAGGGTGCCAATATTTAGCTTATTTTTCAGTCCAGTTGGTTTCATCTTCTTGTACTGATGAATATCAGGTGTCCCATCATTTGCACCGGTACTTGAAGAAGCAGTGGGGTCAAATCCTGAGTGGTTCGTTCCGAGGCTCGTCTGTGTTTTGAAAGCAATATATGAAGACTTTCCTACTGGCTTGCTAGGCCTAACGCAAGGAAGGATTTTCTGTTGGGGTTGTCTCCCTTAGCCTTTGGAGTTTATCCTCCACCACAAGGCAGTGGTTCCCATCTCAAATAATCCCCAGAAAGGACGGTTGCCTCATCTGCCAGCTACGCCGTTCCGAAGTCTTCCTTCTCCGCCATCGCTGCCATTAAGGTCTTCACTCGTTACCTTGGACATGGGTTCCGTGTTATACCCCACGGGATTGGGTCCCTGCCTGAACTCGGCCATCCTAGCACTCCGGCCTACTGAAGTGTAGGATGCCCACCCTCGCGACGTGGACGCACCAGACAGGAATTACTCCAGTGGAGGAATAGGGAAAGGCACCCTACCTCCCTGGAGCCAGGTTAATGATTGTGTATGGTGCCACAATCAATGGGCTATGTTTCACTTATCTGGCTGCAGAAGACATTTCATGGTGGATTACGCGATCTGGTTCAAATGGCTCTGAGCACTATGGGACTTAACTTCTGTGGTCATCAGTCCCCTAGAACTTAGAACTACTTAAACCTAACTAACCTAAGGACATCACACACATCCATGCCCGAGGCAAGATTCGAACTTGCGACCATAGCATTACGCGATCTGTTTATTTAAAACATTTATAATTTTACATTTTGTGGAGCTACAAATAATTGTTGTTCTTTTTAATAACAACTACTGTAGAAGCTTGAGTAGAGTTATTCTTCAGTCTGTGTTAACTTTCATATTTGTGAAGTTAATAAACAATAATCTATTTCGCCCATTCTATCCATGAACCCCAGACAACAACTCCTTTGGTCCTTGCAAGCTACATTCCTTTATGGAGATATGTTTCGTCTACGGAATTAAATGTAAGTCAGTTTTCTTTGCCATACGCTTTACGCTTCTTTTATTTCTGAAGCATCTTCAGTGGCCTCTAATAAATGTTTCTTTTTTATACTTATAATAAATGTATTATCTAATAGTTACAATATGCTATATTTTGTCATGTTTTTCTGTTTATTTTTCATATTAAAAACATTTGTAGCACAGATTTCGCGGGGTAAACTATCGTTTTGTGTTAATGATATTTGCGGTGTTGTTAGTTTTTTTGTCTGGCCCTGGAGTTAGGCACTACAACAATACCCAACGGAAATCTGAAACTTAAGCAGAGTATATAATTAATGATTCTTACTTAGCCCCTTCCTTTCCTTTATCTCTCTCCCTCTCTCTCTGTCTCTCTGTCTCCGTCTTCCTCACACACACACACACACACACACACACACACACACACACACACACACACAACAAATGAAAAATATCAAACCACACTCACAACGCAAACGAAAGACTAAAGATAAACACCCAGCGACAAAAGTGCAAGTGATGTATGGGCCACAAGAGAATGGTGGCCGAATGCACTCATCTCCAGGACCGCACGTGTGGACTAACACTGGAAATCGTGATTATCACCATATGAAACGTAACCTCAAGAAATTTGTGCTACAAAAATTGTTTCTAACCTGAAAGACAAGGAAAAACACATGGTAGAATATAGCATAGTGGCATATTGTAGCTCTTACGTAATACAATTATTATGTGTATAAAAAGAAACAGCCGCGCGTAAGTTAGTTTAAGTTGGATTAAATAGTGTGTAAGCTTATGGACCGATGACCTCAGCAGTTTGGTCCCATAAGATCTTACCACGAATTTCCAATTTTCAAAAAAGAAACACGCATTACAGCCACTGAGGATGCTTCATAAATAAAGGAAGCGAAACGCTTATGGCTAAAACAACCTGCATTTCATTTAGTTGCATAAACGGAAGATACCTTCATGAATTTTGAAGCAACTAAGGAATGACAGGAAATGGAAAAAATAACCATACATAGAGTGAAAAAGGAGATAAATTCTAGCGTACACGGTGGATAGCTTCAGTCTTTCTTCGCGAGTGAAATACGAGAAAGTCATTGAATTGGAAGGACGGTCATTAAATTGACTGAATTTTTCTTCGGTATCGTATCTGACGACAAGGGCTGGGAATTTGTGTTACGTGGCTTCTTACTTTGGAACTCTTATTTAAAGATAAATATAAATCGCAGCTGGAAAAGGTCGTATCTCCATGATTGTTCAACAAGTGTCATCTAAGTGTTGGCAGAAGCTTACAAAGAACATTTAGTCTACTTTTCTGTCGTTCCAGTCTAGAATAGAACATATGATAAATGAACACCTAAATATTTCCTTGAGATCGCTGTTTTCTGTCACTTTAATACGGTTATCATTTCTTCCCATGTAGATGGAAGACAAGAAAATATTTTCGCTTTCGGAGCAGAAAGTTGGTGATAAAAAATTATGAAAATATCATGCCGTATCGGAAAAGCCTCAATTGCAGTGACTGACAGCCCAACTCATTTATCATAACTGTTACATTTTTTCCCTCTTTGTTATAACAAAAACGAGCTGCCCTACTCTGAAGTTTTTAGTTGTTCTCCGTGGACTCTATCTGGTAAGGATCCCCATACTGCGCAGCAATAGTTCAGAAGAGGGGGGACAAGAGTAGAGTAGGCAGTTCGATTAGTAGAACTGTTGTATCCTTCAAGTGTAGCACCAATACCAAGCAGTCTTAGGTTTTCCTTCCTCACAACATGTTATTTGTTCTGGTTTCAATTTAATTTGTTCATAATTATAATTACTCGATACATACTGGTAAGCGAATCGACAAATTTTAAATTTGTGTTATTTATCGTTTAACCAAAACTGCTACAGAATTTTTTTATTTGTAGTGTGGAGGGCCTCACACTTCTTATTATAACAAGCAACAACACCGAAAGCCATACGGTGGCTTGTGATGTGCAGATTTTAGTGTATATCTTTTGCGTGGTTTTTGAAATGCTGCAGTATTTGCATGAAAGATAAATATCTTTGTGTGTTCAGAAGAGCCCGTTTTATAGGAAATGTAATTCAGCATGTACAGAGTTTGATGTACTATTGTATAAAAAACATTTAAAAACAATATACTGATAATGTGATTGGTCGTAATTGGCAACTTGGTCACAGAATACTGTCTTCCGTGGATGAAACAAAATCAACAAGTATTGTGTGTTTGGAGGGTAGTAGTGAAAGATTCGCAAGTAAAATACAGACAGAGGAAGTTCGGATTTCCTGTTCCTATGGCACATTTTCTGGATGAGTACACATCTCTGCGCTGGACACTAGGGCGTCTGTGAGTGCAATTTACCAGAAGAAGTTGCAGCGGCACTGCCCGTTTGTGTGTACCATCACCAGCGCTACTCACACCGTCTCCTCCTGCTTGCACCACGGATAAATTTCTGTTTAGAACTCTGCCGGGTCGTTTCTTTCAAGAGTTCCGCCGAAGAAATAAGAGGGGGAATAAATCGCTTTATTTCTCCATTGGTGTAGAACGCAGGCCAGTTCCTAAATCTCCGCCGTCCTCGTACCATCCATTTCCCCTCCAGCACTGCAATAGCGACCCAGATTTAAAAAGGATGAAGATGAGGTCCTGACTTGGAAGGGCTCCAGCAATTGGCAGTGAAGGAGGGAAACGGGCGGACGTTGGCGGCAAGCAGCGCGAGGCACGAGGTGAAAGAGGGGCTGTTTTCTGGTGGCTGCGCTGCGGAGACGCCGACCTTTGGAGACTTTTGCGGAGAACCAGCGGCACAGCTCACGGGAGAGCACCCGAAAACTTTAGCCACAGAATTCTGAGAAATCTGAGCGGGTCTCTTTTGTCGAGGGAGCTGAACTACGTTTAAACAATTGAACACATGGCGGAAGCGTAACGTTCGAATTGCGATACAGAATGAGTTCTCACCTCAGGAACCAGAAAGGTAAGCGAAGGGAAGTAAGTGCGTCAGTTCTTCGAAATAAATTTGTCCTTTAATGTCTGCGCTGTATCAAGCCTCTCAGCGGTGCATTGAGGACCGAAGCTGAAACACTGTACATAGTGACATTGGATTCCTGTATGCAGCGGTACAAGACGTGTGACTTGCTTATGTCCTACTGTGCTGTATCAATTTCTTCTTTTCATTCCACACTCATCTACCTCAAGTACGGCACTACTCTTCGAAGTCAAGCTATGAGTTGTCGAACTGTCACTACTTGCTGTTTCACGTTATTGAAACACCAAAACGTGTTATTTGCGCAGTTATTATTATTTTATTATTTCAGATTCATTTCACAAGATTACAAAAATTATAATAACAAATATATACTACAAATCGCCCAACACACAAGAATTCCGATGTACAAATATTGGCATTCGTTACTAGAGGAAAACATTATCGACTTCTCGGACAATAACTCTGTATTGTCCTTACAATAATATTTTCATTGCGAGAATAAAAATCACCCGACAGCCCTCTGGATAATATGGTGTGTGAACCAACTGGAAATGAGTGGCTCCAGTATGTCCATATACTGAATTAAAGCGCACAACGTGCTGGAAAAAGCTGTCACTACCTCGGCCGCTAACGAAACGTTGCTCATAAGTGCAAAAAGCTTTATAGATGTTCCAGCGGAGTATACAGGATGGTCAGAAACAGTTTGAATGACTTGTAAGGGTATCGCAGGGTAGGTTGTGCTGAGAAAAAACTGTTAAGAAAATTCGATATATCGTGCCGTTTCCGAGACGATTAGCATTGACGTTAGCCAGACAGGCCATTGCTTGCTCAATATCAAGTGGTTCGCCGGATACAGTTAGTCTCAGTTCTTCTCCTAGCGTCAATGATAGCGCAAGAGACTGCTCAGTCATTTCTATCGTTCTCTTGTTTGGTTTTAGGAAACCGAACAAAGAACAAATATGGAGACGCCTTCTCTGGCGGGCAACGGGCTGACTGGATAAATTCAGTGCTACTTAACTCGGAAATGACCCAACGAATAGCATTCTGTTTAGCTCAACTTGCCTACAGTACCATTACAAGCCGTTCAGACGGTTTCTGATAATCCTGAATATCAGCTATGAACAGGAAAGATTCACGATAAGTGGGACAAGGAATGATAATCTTCTGAGAAAAGTCAAGGTAAATAAAACACGAATATACCACCATTATTACGAACGAGATCACGGACTAACGTGTACACGGAAATTTGCAGTTACCACAGGACAGTTGGGGTCGAATCAGTGGCGCTTTGCACAGCACCTACACCTCGTAACTATAGCAGCATCGCTTCGTGAAACGTAAGACACAAATTACATAGTTTTTATATGCGTCAACCGGTGGAGAAATTGGTGAGAAATGTGGGGTATAAAAAATTCTAGTTACCGCCACCATTTTTACCTCCATTATTCGCATGTGTAGATTTTTGGTTGTACAAAGAGCTTGTCTGCTTCTTAATAGTAGAGAAAAGAGAAACAAAACTAACTGAAGTAAACTAATTAATATTCTATTATGTTTCAAGTTGTATTTGCCTTTGTTTTTATGTTATCATCATTAGTGTTTGTTTTTCCTATTTCGTTTGTTATCCATAGCAGTTGTGTGTAATTTAGCCTTATGTACAGGAATGCTTTATGTGGCTTATTCAAGGGCCAATAAAAGCATATGTAAAAACAGTGGGAAATAAGCATCTGATAAATTATCAAACACGTACAAACAGCAGTTCACTGATTAATGTAACAAAGCAATTATTAAACACACACACAAACGCGCGCGCGCGCGCTCTAAGAAAATTAGTGGCCATGAACAGAACACAAGCCGTACTGCCACAGTGTAAAACAGTGCGTGTGATATACTGTACACTGTGCTGCATTTTATTATGGAACCAGTGTAACCAGTTTTGATCTTAGTCTTACGAAACGAGGTGGCGCAGTTGTAAAACACTTAACTCGTGTTCGGAATGATGGCGCTTAAAAGCTCAATCTGACCATCCAGATGCAATGTTCCCTGAATCGCTTCAGGTAAATTCGGGAATGCTTCTTTCGGAAAGGGGATGGCCGACTTTTTCGCACCAATCTTACTTTTACTCAGTCTGTGAAAGCCACGTCGTCAATGAAACGTGAAACTCTAACTTTGTTCCTTCTTTAATTCTACACGGTTTTAAAAAGTTTGTTACTATTTTTCAGGATGAAGGTTTTACCCAGAATTCTTAAAGTCTGTTTGTCAATCCAATATGTTCAATTTTTCCAAAATTAATACTAGTATTACAAATGCATAATGTTTCTAGAAACCCGAGTTTCACAGATTTTTCTCGTAATTTGCTAGATTGGGAGGTGACCATTCAATATTACCATCCAGTAAACATTTACGTTTATAAAATTCTCAGTATTCCCATTAATAGTTTAACCCGTTTATTAGTAAACTAAATGGTCAGAGAACATTTTTAAAGGTTCATTTCAGAATCATGGGGTCTGTACTAAATAGATGTAAAAAAGATGATGTAGGAATATGCAATGTGCTCTTAAAATCATTTTGTCCTTTGTTGATCGTATGTGTAAGGAACATCCTGGGGTACTAAGGTTTTTCCTACCAGAAAGAGTTACCGATTTTTAATACTATACAATATTTGCGTCTGAGTGGGAAATAATTGTGTCTTTAAAAGTGATACTTTTCTCAAATGTTTTGGCGGACACAATTGAAAACGCCCTATAAACTATGTGGTGGGTTTTATCCTAATGTCGACCGGAGTGGTCGAGCGGTTCTAGGCGCTTCAGTCTGGAACCTCGCGACCGCTTCGGTCGCAGGTTCGAATCCTGCTTCGCGCATGGATATGTGTTATGTCATTAAGTTAGTTAGGTTTAAGTAGTTCTATGTTCTAGGTGACTGATGACCTCAGACGTTAAGTCCCATAATCTCAGAGCCATTTGAACCATTTTTCTTATCCTACTTGTCATAGACAAACAAAGAATGGATAATGGACAAATTTGGTATCAAACCAATCAAGGTGAGGTGCAGTTTTCCTGAGAAGAGCTTATTTTGTTCGAATTAATCAAGATAAAGAAGAAAAAATTCATTAGCGATTTTAGAGAAAGATTTGTAAGAATTTTTGTAACCAAACTAGAAGTGAGAAATGGATAAATAGGATATTAAATCCACCAGCGTGAGTTCAGTAATCATTAACGTATTTATTTGGTTGCTGGTTCTCAGGGCAACAGAGTAAACACGTCATTGATGATTTGAGGGAAAATTGAAATATATTAGGAACCGCTGCTGGCAGCTATGTAAATGAAGTGTCACAAGGATTATTTCTTCAAAGCGTAGCTTTTCTGTGATTATAAGTTTCATTGGTGTGAAAGTTAACAGACAAAAAGTCTTCCTTCGAATCCAGTACTAAATTTAGACATTTCGTGAACTGGCTCATCTCTTCAAGGTACAGCTGTTTTGCGCATAATAAGTTTCATTGGGCTTCCTTCATATCAAGTACTGAGTTCAGGGCATTTCGAAAAAAGAAGACATTAAGAAAATAAATAAGATTTCAAGAAAATCATCATTTTTGAGCAAAACTTATAGATAAAAGAATATATGTTTTGTGAAAATATTTGTCTAAGAGTAAGATATAAGACAGTTCAGAGAAACATTTGACGTGCCCCTAGACTGAGTCTCGAAATAAATGTATAGCAAATGAGTCACGAGCTTCAATTGTGAACTACTACCTTACCTGAGGACATTGTTGAGTCATAGAGACGTAGGACTTTTTCAGAACACGTCTAGTTAACGGACATTAAAACTGGCTTATAATGGAGAAAACTCTATGTCATAAGTGTTATAAAATAATGATACTACATAATGTGAATGACACTATGTAACGTGAATAATACCTACGTTGTACTGTATACGAGTACAAGCAAATGCTTGCGAGTGTGTGTGTGTGTGTGTGTGTGTGTGTGTGAAGCTTTTAAAAATTGTAATGTTGTCTGTGGTTAACACTTTTTGTCTATGATCTTTATTTATGTTGTGAAATACTGCTACCATAATGCCTTACGCGCTTGTAACATTGGTAAGAAAATGAGTTCCTCTTCATGCAGTACGAAATCAAAGTTCCAGCTACTCCTTCCTCGATACTAGAGAGACGCCAGCTACATAAGTTACAACGTGTAGAGCCTTGCTTTGCTAATCTCGCTACGTTTAATCTGTTGTAAGCTCATTCCACTAGCCTCTTACACAGTGAAGACAGAACTTTTCGCCTTCCTTCGAGTTGGGTAGAAAACCGCAAGCCGTGCTTTTTGGCTGTTTGGTTGGACACGAATCTAATCCTCCAATTCATTTGAAGTACGTTCAAAGAAAATTGAATGAGATTTGAGCAAGCTAGTCCAGGACATCGAACGTAATTTCTTTGAAACACAAAGAGACGCACTTCTTAATTCCACTGCCACATTAATCAATAGTGGCGACGGCATGTAAGGTACAGCTGATGTTCTTAACAGTATTTGACACATATCGCTCAGTATATTAGCTGGGATAACCGTCTTTACCATTTTACTACTTAGACCTTCTTGAATGTCCGACTGCACTAGAAATTTAGAGTAACAGATAAATAGTATGAGATTAATCGTTAGTTAAAATCAGTTTGTTGCTGTCTAACAACGGATGGCAAGTACACAACCGTACGTTTGTTTATGGCTCTGTCCTAGCCACTTCGCAGGAATTTGTGAGCTAAATAGTGCTCTACGGGATCTGGCATTGGTAGATTAATTTACACATTGTGGACACACCAGTGAAATCGTTATACACTCCTAATTCATGTAGTATTAGTGTGCTAGATATGACACACCATAGTGGCACCAAACTGTAGTACTGTAACACTGGTGTAACATATCAATACGCGAAAAATTTTTTTCGATCATTTGGTGAATAATTTTATTTAGGGTGTACTTCGCATATCTACATCTATATAGATACTCTACAGATCACACATAAATGCCTGGCAGACGGTTGACCGAACCACCTTCATAATAGTTCTATATTATTCCAGTCTCGAGCATCTCGCGGAAAAAACCAACACCTGTGTCTTTCTGTGCAAGTTCTGATTTCCCTTATTTTATTATGATGATCGTTTCTCTCTATGCAGGTAGGCGTCAACAAAATATTTTCGCATTCGGAAGAGATAATTGGTGATTGAAATGTCGTCAAAGATTCCGACATAACGAAGAACGCCTTTGTTTTAATGGTGTCCACCACAAATCCTGTATCATGTCAGTGACATTTTCCCCCAATTTCTCGTTAATACAAATCGTGCTACTCTTCTTTGGATTTTCTCGATGTACTCTGTTAATACTATCTGGTACGGATTCCAGAAAGTGCAGGAGTACTCCAAAAGAGGACAAGCAAGCGGTGTATAGACACTCTCTTTATTAGATCTGTTACATTTTCTAAGTGTTTTGATAACAAAACGGAAACGGAGTCTTTAGTTAACCTTCCCCACAACATTTTATAGGAGAAAAGCTTTTCCTTTCTCTCACAGGGATGGATTTCGTCCAGTGTGGTCTCTTGGACCCCTTTGTCGTCAGGAAGCGACAAGTGAATCTCATAAAGAAGAGCGAAGGTCCCTCGGGAGCTGAGCAATTTTCTTGGAATAACAGTTTTCCCTGCATCGGGCTTTTTAGTCAGAGCTAATGCCTCTCCTGCCCTGCGTGGAAGACGTTCTGCCGCTACTGCCGTCCTCAGAGAATAGCTGAGCACGAAATTTTTGCTGATTTTGGGGTAAATGTGTCACAACTGCTGTAGCACGATCCATTTGCTGGGCAGCTTGCTGCTTAATATGCACAGAACTAACGTTGCCCAATTTGATTATAATTTGCGGCATCTTCGAATTCGTGAGCTGCCCAGATAAGCAGGTCTGGTTGTGTTTTCCCCATACCTTCTACCGCACTTTCTGAAACTTCCCCTCCCAGTGTTATCGTCATTCTGTAATATATAGAAGTGAGTGGTGTGTGTTCTGTCAGAGACGTCTGACACAACAGACAACACTAGAGATGAATTAGCTGGGACATATAAGTGAGTAATTCGTCTGAAAGGAATGGAAAGGGAGTCAGATGGTAAATAGAGAGGAAGGAACTAATATCTTCAAGCCGGAGAGGGCATTCGGCATGTTGAAAATCAATGCCGGACTGGGACTCGAACCCAGGAAGCTCTGCTTCTCTAAAACGGTTGCCTTAACCGCCTCAACCATCCAGACACGCTTCCTTTCAGTCACTAATTCCCAACTTCCTGCTCGCCGTATCCCAATAACCGGTCTCCAACCCCTTTAATCACCTACTCCCCCAGGAGTTTAGCTATTGATTGCTCATCAACTCTGAAATTTTTACTTCGAGCAAGTGTCACGCCTATACACTTATAGAAGAGCCGTGTCTACTGGGTGGTACATGTTCGACAGAACAGGCAACACTCGCGATGAAGCAGATGACTTCTTTTCCCTGATCCTTCGCATTGCCCTGCTGCTTTTCCACGGACAGGCGACATTCTAAAAATGAATCTAAAGTTGTTGTTCTAATTGTGACGGCATTATCGCTGTGCACAGTGACCAAACTGAACGATCAGTCATGTTGAGAGTTCAGATAAATGAACGAGCAGTAAAGTAGTTCCTCTTTTGTGATGAAAGATTCGTTTTATACCTTTCTCCTCGAGTGAGCTGTCACGGCGATCTTATCCAGGATCCTGCTTTTGATTTCTTGCGATGTACTGCAGTAACGACGGCACGATGACTTCATCTTTGGGGTTGCTAAAAGTGATAACAACCATTTTTGTCCAATACCTCAGCTTGCACATTAATATGTAGCTGCTTCACATACTAACACTGCGCTTGAAACCTATCCATTATTTTCAATATCCTTTTCTATTTATGTACCTGTGTTTTGGTGGATTTATTGAAACAAATTTGTATTGCGTATGAAGATCATTTTTGTGTTATGTGTGAAGATAATTTTTGTGTCCAGGATCATTCCTTGGAGTCAAACTTTGTGGTAGAGGTGTTTCGTTGTGTAATAGAACCTGATGTTATTTCTTTCGTTTATGGGTAGCGTAGTTGAACACGATATAGAGGCAAAATGTGAATTCTTAACCAGGAGGATTCTGCGAAATTGGAGAAATTAGTGTCAGAATTTTTTGCGTGGGAGGCGTCAGCATCAGTTTTGTGGATACTATACCGACACCGTCCAGTGTAAATCTAGCGAATCTTGCAAAAACATAGTCGACCATTGCTCGAAGCAGCTCTAGTGTTGCTAATATGGAAGATATTCCATTCTGAGGAAGAGAATTGCTAGAAAAAGCTGAAGCAGGTGGGAAAGAAATGTATGAGAGAGATAGGAAGGCAGAAGCAGATAGGAAATAAATGCGTGGGAGAGACAGGAAAGCAGAGTATGGAGATTAGAAAGCAAAGCAGATAGAGAAGAAGTGCAGAGGCTGAGATAGGAAGGCCAAAGCAGCTGAGAAAAAAATTTCAAAAAAATGTGGAAGACTTAGACACAAAACTCAATTAACAACTGAAATAAATGCACAAACAGCTGCACAAGGTAACAGAAACGGCAGAAAGTAATGTGACGACGCTATTCCAGGATGAGTCAAATTTGAAGTTGAGGAAGCAATCATCCCACTTCTCAGAGGATGTAGATTATAGAGGAAACTGATTTCTCGATATCTTAAAGAGTGTAGACTCTTGACGAAGGACTAAATCTGTGGCTACAATAAAATTTTAACTCGCAGAGTCTGAGTGAGACTACTTTGCTTACATGTTATAGTGCTGTGAATATGTCTAGCAAAGAGTAGGCGCGAGGTCACTAATAAGTAGGACAACCGTGAAAATGACGGCACATATGCGACAAAGCAAAACAGGGCAAGTGCGGGAGAACTTTGAGTGGCATCAGGGTCTATGTCCATCAAGAGGCAGAACTTCGAGGCAAGCGTTGCTTCTCTCTCCTGAAATTCCTCACTTGCAGTGCAGTCAGTGAGCTGAATATCAAAAGGTGGTTTGGGCAATTAGAACACAGACTTCTGAGCTTCTGGACAATACAGAGGTAGCTGGAATTAATGAACAGCCACATGAGTGGAGATGTAATTGCGAACTTATTACCAGTCACAGTGGACTGTATAACCTTAGTAGAATTATAACTGGTAATTGTGAAGCTATACTGGTCCAGTGTTCAAGAAATTTGGATGTATCCAAGCATAATCAGAGGTCCACCGATGACAGTAGCTAGTTTTCAAGCCTATTCACGTTCCTATGGTGAAACTCTAAAATGGAATCGGCGTCTCTACCATGCATGTGATAGTGGTGGACTGATTTAGTTATTCATTAACACTGTGCCTACAAAGCACAAGAACACAAGAGATCACGGCTCTATGTAGAAAAAAGGTGAGCTGAAGGCAGTCATGTTAATACTAACGGATCTTGATGAGCACGTACGGGAAGATAAGTGAGTGGATGTTGCAACGTAAAGGTAACAATGCGGGAATGCGGTGGAAACTCAGCACATAAACAATAATGTAGGGGAAATTAGCAACAGCAGCCGACCTCACAATCAGAGACCTGGCTGACGAAACCGGAGACCCTGACAATACGACGAGAGACATCGGCCAATAAATGGCATGGTAGAACAGTCAAGGAAGTAGAGAAAATCGGAATCTAGCTCGGGATCAGAAGCAAAAAGCAACACCCGACAACCTGCAGAAAATGAAAGTATATGGGGGAGAAGTCTACAATCTGAGCATGTTGAAATACGAACACATCGGAGACAACCTTTTTGTCGAGGTGGATATCACTGAAGCGGCCAGCGTTTCTGTCATACATATTAAAATATATGAGGTCCTCGTACGTTTTTAGTAAAATGTTTTTATCGTTTTTGTTTCCTTGTCTTTCCTTGACGTTTGCAGTCGCTAAAATTTGCATATGAAGAGCCATCGAAGGACTTGAGTAAGTAACATTTTGTACATTTGATTTATCAGGCGAGGAAATTTAAACTGTCAATATAAAAAAAGACCGTTAAAGTACATCTTTGCCACGGAAGGAACGTGGCAAGTCCATAACTTTTCAGTAGATGTTCGTCCTTTCTTTGTGTTATTAAGTTTGTTTGTGTTAGTCTTGGGATTTGGTTGGTTATGTGCTAGACTGGAATGGAAATTTCTTGCGTTTTGACCACCAAACAGTTCTTGGAGGTTTGCATATTTTTCATAAGATGTTAGCAGGAGTTCTGAAAACATACCACTTGAAAAACTGTCTCGATTTACCTGGTAAAATGTTTTATATTACGAAACACTTACCATTACATGCGACGAGGCCCTAATAATTCGTCAGGTCCCTACGGTAGATACTCTGACTCGATATCTACTTCTAGAGTACCAGACCTTTCCATACTAAGGGGTTTCCAGGCTTCACTGTAAGTAATCTTGTATCTGAACAGCTATTTGATCGAGAAGTTGCGGTTCCGGTCTTGAAAACTGACATACGGCCGGTATGCTGACCACATGCCGATCCATGTACACGTCCAGTCACGCCTGTGAGGTGAGGGTGACACGACGTCCGGAGGTGCCGTTGGGTTTCCATGGCCTGTTCGGACGGAGTTTAGTTTAGTTTAGTTTTATCTTCCTTCACAATAAGCTTCATTTTGTGGCCTGCTCTTAAAAGAGCACTTCGGATTGTAGCACGCTTATAGAAAGATCATATATTCTCGTATAGTCTAACATGAATGACTTTGTATGGCGTTGAATTCGCTTTTGTCGTTTCAAAAGCATTAACCCAGCCTTCTGGTAACACTACAATAGTTTTTTATAAAACTAAAGTTTCATCATATTCCATGTAAGAGTGTCCTCGTATTGGAAATAATATTTTTATACTTTCAAATCTCTTAATGGCACATACGACATAGAGAAGCTATAAGAGCACTACTTAATTCTTATACTGTCGAGAGCACAAATTACAGAATACTACATCCCCTTTTAAGTGCTGTACCTTACAGGATTCAGCGTCTCCTCAAAAACAAATTCGACTGTAGCATTTCCCGCTGTTAAGAGCTTGAAAAATACTCTTATTCATATCGCTATTTTGTCAAAAACTGACATATTGAGACCTCCGAAAATTCACATAACAGCCAGCTCAATTTCTTGGGAGAACTATTAACTCAAGTAATATAAGTTTTGCAAATAATGAACTTGCTCTCATAAACAAAGGTCTGAAGTATAACATAGAGCCCACACTTAACACTAATAACTTGAAAAGCCTTATTGCATCTACTAAACCTGTATACGATGCTCCTAAACACAATTCCAGGGAAACTAATGTCCTAGCCTTCAAAGCCAAAATATAATAAGATACCTCAAAAAAATCATAAAGAAACAGTGACATAAATGTTCTAAATCCTATCCATTCCAAGATTTCTAATAATAAAGCTTTAATAGTCAAAGTTGATAAAAGTAATTGTGCAGGGATAATGTATGAAATAGACTATGTTGGCAAAATCATACAATTATTCAATAGTAATAACGTAACTGAATTGGATTTTGATCTTACCTCTAAATTTCAGGCCAAAATTAGAAAAACACTTAAGATTTTTTACTTCTGCCTAATTAATTGGGAAGCTCCGGTTACAGCATAAGACCCCCTAAGAAAACTGTCAAATCAGGCCAGTTGTGAACTCTAGGAACACCCCTTCATATAAGTTAAATAACGAACTACTTGTTATGCTTAGTATCTACTATACCTTTGAAACCAAATTATCCATTAAGAACACATAAAACTCATTGACAAAATTAAAGATTTTCGCATTCGACCGACAGCCAGATTTGCATCACTTGACATAGTAAACCTTTATACTAATGTCCATCTCGAGAACCCCATAAACATAATCGGAAACAGTGTACTCAAACATAAGAAACTGAATGTGGCAGAGATCTCTGAGCTCATTGAGCTACTCACTTTGGTACTGTCATACAGTTGCTTCAGTTTTAATAACAAAATACACTCCTGGAAATTAAAATAAGAAGACCGTGAATTCATTGTCCCAGGAAGGGGAAACTTTATTGACACATTCCTGGGGTCAGATACATCACATGATCACACTGACAGAACCACAGGCACATAGACACAGGCAACAGAGCATGCACAATGTCGGCACTAGTACAGTGTATATCCACCTTTCGCAGCAATGCAGGCTGCTATTCTCCCATGGAGACGATCGTAGAGATGCTGGATGTAGTCCTGTGGAACGGCTTGCCATGCCATTTCCACCTGGCGCCTCACTTGGACCAGCGTTCGTGCTGGACGTGCAGACCGCGTGAGACGACGCTTCATCCAGTCCCAAACATGCTCAATGGGGGACAGATCCGGAGATCTTGCTGGCCAGGGTAGTTGACTTACACCTTCTAGAGCACGTTGGGTGGCTCGGGATACATGCGGACGTGCATTGTCCTGTTGGAACAGCAAGTTCCCTTGCCGGTCTAGGAGTGGTAGAACGATGGGTTCGATGACGGTTTGGATGTACCGTGCACTATTCAGTGTCCCCTCGACGATCACCAGAGGTGTACGGCCAGTGTAGGAGATCGCTCCCCACACCATGATGCCGGGTCTTGGTCCTGTGTGCCTCGGTCGTATGCAGTCCTGTTTGTGGCGCTCACCTGCACGGCGCCAAACACGCATATGACCATCATTGGCACCAAGGCAGAAGCGACTCTCATCGCTGAAGACGACACGTCTCCATTCGTCCCTCCATTCACGCCTGTCGCGACACCACTGGAGGCGGGCTGCACGATGTTGGGGCGTGAGCGGAAGACGGCCTAACGGTGTGCGGGATCGTAGCCCAGCTTCATGGAGACGGTTGCGAATGGTCCTCGCCGATACCCCAGGAGCAACAGTGTCCCTAATTTGCTGGGAAGTGGCGGTGCGGTCCCCTACGGCACTGCGTAGGATCCTACGGTCTTGGCGTGCATCCGTGCCTCGCTGCGGTCCTGTCCCAGGTCGATGGGCACGTGCACCTTCCGCCGACCACTGGCGACAACATCGATGTACTGTGGAGACCTCACACCCCACGTGTTGAGCAATTCGGCGGTACGTCCACCCGGCCTCCCGCATGCCCACTATACGCCCTCGCTCAAAGTCCGTCAACTGCACATACGGTTCACGTCCACGCTGTCGCGGCATGCTACCAGTGTTAAAGACTGCGATGGAGCTCCGTATGCCACGGCAAACTGGCTGACAATGACGGCGGCGGTGCACAAATGCTGCGCAGCTAGCGCCATTCGACGGCCAACACCGCCGTTCGTGGTGTGTTCGCTGTGCCGTGCGTGTGATCATTGCTTGTACAGCCCTCTCGCAGTGTCCGGAGCAAGTATGGTGGGTCTAACACACCGGTGTCAATGTGTTCTTTTTTCCATTTCCAGGAGTGTATACAGACAGAAAGGTGTGTTCGCAATGGGTGGCAGCCTAGCTGGTAATTTAAATCACTTAGAGCAGACATTTCTTGAAGTTAAGTCACATCAACAGTAAAATCATCTACTACATAAGATAGGTTGATGATACAATTACATTTTTTGATGGCACCAATGAGGAAGTAGACATATTGGCAACAAAACTTATTATTATGCACAAAAACATTAAATTCAGCGTTCAACATGGGACCAATAACAGCATGAATTTCCTAGATGTAAAAATCACCAACAGAAACCATAAACATCATTTTGAGATTTATAGAAAACCAACATCCACTGATGTACGTACCAACAGCTCATATTGTCATCCAAACCAGTAAGATGGCATACTTTAGATCCACACTGAACCGCCTGCACAAAATTCCTCTTGAACCAGTTAAAAAGGAAAAATAAATCAGTATCATTGAAACTATAGCCTCAAACATTGGATACAACCGTCTCATGATAGACAAACTAACACAAAATATCCAAAAACCATCAACCAATAAAACTGTGTACAAGACAACGTTGCAACTTACACAAGACACAGTAGAAAAGAACAGAACATATGTTGCACTACCTTTCTAAACGAGCATATCCTATAAAATAAGCAACCTCTTTAAAAACACACATTAAAATAAACTTCCACACAGCAACAAACTCCAGCAGTAAAAACACAGCAACCATCCCACACCAAAAATTTTACATATACAAACTCATCTGTCAAAGTTGACCCTGTTACTGTATAGGACTAACTGGAAGAAGCATTTAGACACGCTTCAAAGAGCATACATGATGGTAAGTTAATTATTATCCTCAAGTAGTTATAGAATTTTATTGTAATGAATTGGTTAATTTAGAAGAACATCATTTTTCGACACAGTCTCCTTGTGTTTCAACACACTTGGTCCATCGTTGTACAAGCTTCCTGATGCCCTCATAAAAGAACGTTCTCGGCTGAGCTGTGAGCCAGGAATGCACCGCTTCTTTCACTGCTTCGTCCGAGGCAAATTCCATACTCTGCCGTTTAGTCTCCGGCTCTTAATCATGGATACATGTTTCATCACCATTAGAAATCCTGTCTAAGAAGTTGTGCGCTTCGTTACCATAGCGATCCAAATGTTTTTTTGCAGATGTCCCAATGCGTCTGTTTATGCAACTGTTTGAGTTGTTTTGATACCCATCTTGCACAAACTTTATGAAACCCAAGTCTGTTGTGGATGATTTTGTAGACAGAACCGTGACTAATGTGCAGACGATATATCACTTCGTCAGTAGTTAGTCGTCTATCTAAGAGAATCATTTCACGTGAACGCTCAATGGTTTCTTCATTTGTGGTGGTAAATGGTCATCCGGGTCCCTCATCGTGCGTAACACTTCTGCGACCATTTCGGAATTTTTCAGTCCATTCGTTGACACTTCGTTGTGGCAAAACACTGTGCCCGTACTCTACCGAAAGCCTTCGTTGAATTTCGGCCCTTATACGCCTTTCGACCACAAAAAACGGATCACTGAACTTTGCTCTTCTTTGGTGAAAACCGACAGCGGAGCAGCCATGATTAAGAGCACTGCAGCGATAACAAAAATAACCTAGCAGCATGAAAATTGTAAAGATAAAACAAAAAATAAACCATGCATGCAAGTTCAATGTAAAACGACAGTACTACCAAAATAAAAATATAACTACATTGCGGCAAATAATTGACTTACGTTCGTAGATGACATAAGTTTGAATAACATTTCAAAATCCAGATTTTCCATGTACACAATTACCAACAGTCATGGAATAAAGAACATTGAAGATCATGTACTAGTATTGCACCATGCTGAGAAAGGTAGCCTTATTAATTTGCTTGATGAGATTGAAATATACGTACATAAAAGCAAATCACCACAAAATCTCCTCAATGAACAAACCGATTTAGCCAATAAAGCCTTTCTTCAATATTTCATTCACCTGCTTTCCAATTTAAGTCCACTTTCGTAATGTTTGTAATATCTATTTATGCACGTTGTAATGCTACTTGAATTACGCAACCATTACGCCACCTCACCTGAACCTCTCGATACCATCTATATTCTACTGTGTTTCTGCTAAGTAGTTGACATATTTCTGAGACAACATTCAGATTTGATTTCATTTGTGATACATCGATATGTTTATATTGCAATGATATTATTCTTATGTGTATTCTTTCTTTTGTCACTATGATCTTTGACGTATTTGTAACACTGATTTTTGGGTGCGTAAGCGATTATTAGTTAGTTGTTAACTTGTTAGAGAGTCGGACCTTGAGAGAGTCAAGTCTTGGGCGTCATGTTGGAAAGACGAATATTGTCGTCAGCTTATAAAATGTGAACTTTAACAGTGACTGCGAGGAAGATGTTTTCAAGTATGTTTTGTATTGTGAAGTGATGTTTAGTGTGTCGCGTGATATTGCAATAAAAGCACTATTATTTTTTTGCATCACCATTGTCCAGCAAAAGTTTAATCTCCAAGAATGGTTTGAGAAGCGCATCTACAAAAATTTTGAATATAGCAGAATAAAACCTAGGCCTCTTTGCATCTGAGCTTGCAATCATTGAGCCATGATTTTACGACGAGACCAGCGTGGGAAACACAAAAAGATGAGTGCCTAGTTTTTTGATTATTGCATGAAATGACTATATTAACTGTACTCTAATAACACCTGCCACATAATAACTTAGTTGTTTCCCGAAAATGCAGTATTTAGCAGCGTGAGCAACACCACAATCGTTATAAAATTTTGACCTTTTTTGTGGTAGGATTGTTAGAACATGCAACCAACCCATCTACTGCGCTTTCAACGTATACCATAATATGTCCATAGTTGTAACATTTATTTATGTATGTCAGGTCCTTATCAGTTTCTTTTGTTCCAATGTATACCATAATATTTATGTAATTACAGTAACACTTTAGAAATGGCTGGTTTATTTGTTTATCTTAATTTTAATCAATTCTCTTTCAATGTAAAGAGTAAGTAACGTAACATTAGCAGTTTGTAAATTTCTACTGTCACATACATGTACATTATGAAATATCTCTGAGAGTGGAAGTCTTTGGCATTATTACGGTTGTAATATCACCATCTTTGCATACCTCCAGGTGACGAAACATTTAAGTGTGTGAGTGGTATGTTACATTATGTGCATATATATACGCAAAAAATTCATAATACAGTTTTGGATGTTGCAAGATGATAAGCAACTTGCACTGGAACATAAAGAAGCGGATTTTACATTGCAAGCAACCGAAACATCTTCCATTTAATAATAATAATTTGTTTACATCACTTAAAATCGTTTTGAGACACAATTACTATTAAAAAGACGTTGTTGCAAGTCTTGTTTTGGTTGCAGACCATTGTCAAACGAAGGAAGTTTGATGAGGTGGGAAACAAAACACGAAATGTAATGTAAAACTTGAACTAGCTGTGTGCAGATGAACCTATCGGTATGAAACCGGTAACTGCCCTGTTTAAAGAAATAAATATAACTGTAAAAAGTGGCTGGTTGCTGTAACATTCTGTATAAGAGTCAACGTAAATCTTATTCATAATCTGAAACAAGCGCATCCTTACTAATAAAACTCAAGTATCCATGAAACTGGGTGTGACACACGTCTATTCTATTGCATAAGACAAACAGGACGAGCAGCTATTAATAGACATAAAGACTGCCTCCTAAGGAAAAACGTACAAATAAATATAACACACCCTTTGATTATCATTCATCATCAGCCTAAAGACGTCCATGACGTCAGTAACCTGCACACAGCAAGAATCACTTCAGACTTAATATATTTGATGATTTATAAATTTTCAAACATCTTTCTTCTATTGAAGATTTCATTCCTAGTTAACAGCTTGAGGTACGTAACAAAATAGTCTTCAATGGTATTAACCCAACACATAGAAATTCCTAAAACAGTCCCCTCTTTTTTCTTAGAGTAGATTCAGTAATTTCGTTTTCTTCTCTGTTTTTTTTTATTTATTAAATTGAATGCTGTTTTCGCGTAAAATATGTGGAATAATAGCTATTACCCTGTTCTCTATACATTTCAGTTTGCGTTATACTGGTTGCTGACCTGTGGTGTGATCACTTGTGTGCTAACTGAATTTTTTTTTAGCGCAAGCAGCGGATATTTTAGATTGTTAATAGATGGCGCGACCTGGGGCAGCTTCGACGTGTAAGCCCCTCAATGTGATGCCACCTCCAATGCCTGTTTCCTCTTGAAGTTCGTACCAGTGTACAGTGTGCTACGTCATGTAGCTATAGTTTTACTGACAGTCGCCAATTTAATGTCACTTCCAATCTCTGTAATTTTTATATGGTTTGAATATTATCTTCTAATTAAGTATGTGACAAGAACGTTGTTTTAGTTGTAAATCTGTTCATGTGTCTCCTCGTAAATCTCTTAAATATCCATCTGTCTCTTGGTTTTTCTCTAAGTTAATGGTTTAGTAATCTGATTAGGTAACTGCTACGAATTTCCTGATGAATACACTCACAGTCAATGACGAAACTAGGTTAAGGTAAACTCTTGTTGGAACCGGTTGGGTGCAGTGCGCTACCCATATTCTTGTAACGGCTGCTTCCGCAAACCCCTGAAATCCAAAGTATTTTATAATAAATTTTCCTTGGTGGCACAGTCACGTACATTCCACGGTTTAATCATTGCCGTACATCAATACAGGATTTCGTGTGCTGGGGTACTGTTGTGCACAGTTGCAAAACTTGGCATATGAGTCGTACTACTGTTACAGGAGCAGGTGAGTAGCGAGGAGGTGCAAAGAGGGCGCCAGGCAGCAGGTACAGAGGCGGTCAGCGACCAACCTCCACATTAAGCAACAAAGGAATCTTTGGCACCCATCTCTTGTCATTATCATGTCTGCATACATAAAACAGGTGTTGACGTAAACCAGCCATCTGGGAGTTCTAAACCACAAGCGCAGCTTTACAAGGTTTGACATGACTCAGAAGAGAAAATTTTTAAGAATCTACATCATACTTCGCAAGCCAAATAGTGGTGTGTGGCGGAAGTTAATTTCGGAACCACTATCTGATCCTTCCATCCCTTCCACTCGCGAATAGTGCGTGGGAAGAATGATAGTCGGTAAGCCTCTGTACTGGCTCTAATTTCTCGAATTTTCTCCTTGTGGTCTTTACGCGAGATGTATGTGAGTGGAAGTAATATGCTGTCTGACTCCTCCTGAAAAGTGTTGTCCTGAAATTTCAGTAGTAAATCTCTCCGTGGTGCACAACGTCTCTCCTTTAACGTCTGCCAGTGGAGTTTGTTTAGCATCTCCGTAACACTCTCTCCCTAGCTAAACTATCCCGTGACGAAACGCGCCGCTCTTCGCTGGATCTTCTCTATCTCCTCTATCAGTCCTACCTGACAGGGATCCAAGATAGATGAACAATACTCAATAATCGGGCGAACAAGCGCCATATAAGTCAGTTCTCTTTGGTGGATGAGTTACACTTCCTTATGATTTTTCCGATGAATATGAGTCTTGTGTCTCCTTTTCCCACTATTTGTTTTATGTGGCCATTCGACTTAAGGTTGCTCTGGATAGTTACGACTAGATATTTTACCGCAGACGCTGTCTCCAGCTGTTCGTCATCAATAGTGTAGCTGTACAGTAGTAGATTTCTTTTCCTAAGTATGCGCTATATGTTACGTTTCTTTACGTTCAGGGTCAACTGCCACAGTTGCAGGTCTGCAGGTCGTTCTGCAAATTCTTATTATCTTCTGGCGTTGCTACTTTGGTGCAAACAACTGCATTATATGCGAATAGCCTTAAAGAGCATCCGACGCCTTCTAGTAAATCATTTATATATATTGTGAACAGCAACGGTCCTATCACACTTCCATGTGGTATCCGGATTTTACCTTTACATCTGTCGAAATAGTTCCGTTAAGAACGACATGTTGAGTTCTACGTGCAAAAACTCTTGAATCTTGTGTGCGTCTGCCTTACAGCCTTTCTTAAAAACGGGAATTACCAGTGCTTTTTTCGAGTCGATAGGTACCTTTAGTTGCTCAAGCGTTATACCATCAATTACTGCTAGAAGCGGAGCAACTTCTTTCGCATACTCTTTATAGAATCTTATAGGTATCTCATCTGGTCCTGAAGCCTTTTCACTACTATGCAATTGTAGCTGCTTTTCAATTCCGGGATCGGTTATCTCAACATCTGCCATTTCGACGTTCGTATGACGATTGAAAGAGGGACAGTGTTAGAATCTTCCGCAGTGAAACAACTTCAAAAGACTGGATTCAGTATTTCGGCCTTCTCTTTGTTATCTTCCGTTTCGGTGCCGGTGTGGTCGTTGAGAGAATGAATAGATGATTTTGAGCCACTCACTGATTTTACATACGACCAAAAATATGTTAACGTTTTTACTCAGGTCAGTTGACAACGTCTTACTTTCGAAATCATTGAACACTTCTCTCATTCCTCTACTTACGCTCATTTTCGTTTCGTTCAGCTTTTGTTTGTCTGCTAGGTTTTTACTTCTCTTGAATCTGAGATGAAGTGCTGTTTGTTTAGGTAGCGCTTTTCTAACACGGCTGTTAAACCATGGTGGATCTTTCCCGTCCCTTAAAACCTTACTCGGAACATACTTGTCTAGGGCATATTGGACGATGCATTTGATTTTTTTCATTTTTTTCTCCACATCTTCGTCCTCATCACCGAATATTTGATGCTGACTGCTGAGAAATTCTGAATTTGTATCCTGCCACCCTTGCTGAGCAAATGTATCTTCCCACCTTTCTTAACATTCCTTGTAGGACCCGTCGTCACAAATGCTGTCACAGCCTTGTGATCACTGATACCTTCCACTACGTTAACTGATTCGATAACATCAGGTCTGTTTGACGCCAGGAGGTCTAAGACGTTGCCCTCACGAGTTGGTTCTGTAACTATCTGCTCAATGTAATTTTCGGACAAGGCATCCAGAACAATATCAGACGGTTCCATGTCTCTGGCACTAGTTTTATGGCATAACACTCCCAATCTATATCTGGTAAGTTGAAGTCACCCCTTATTACAACTGCATGATCAGGAAAATTACTAATGATACTCTGCAAGCTCCGTCTGAAGCGTTCTACAACTACAGATCCTGACCCAGGTGGTCTATAAAAGCATCCGATCACCATTTTTGACCGTTCTTTGATACTCGGTTTCACCCAGATTAACTCATATTCGGAATCCGTGATAACCTCGCTAGATATTATCGGATTTGTTTCTGCAATAAACACGCCGCCACAATTGGCGACAAACCTATCCTTAAAATAAACATTCCAGTCTGAACTTAGGGTTTCGTTGTCATTGACGTCTGGCTTCAACCAGTGTGCTGTTCCCAATACTATCTGTGCATTATAGCCTTCCAATAAGCGATACTAATTCTGGGACCTTTCCTTGGATACTCTGGCAGTTTACTAAGACCGTATTAATATTTTATATCTTTGATCTACAAGGACCAAGATTCTCTGATTTTTGCTGTGGCTGATTTAACAGGCAAATCGCCGTTTTCTCTCAAGGGAGCACCATGTACACGCCACACGTACTCCGCTACCCTAGAAACAGCTTCCTGCGTGTAGTGCACGCCTGACCTACGTATTAAGGGGAACCCTATAACTCTGCACCCGACAGCAGAGGTCGAGAAATTCGCATCCGATACCGTCGCAGAGCCTCTGGTTTAGACTTTCCCGTCTGCTCTAAACTAGAGCACCGAGATCAACCCTGGGTAAAATGCTACAAACAGACAGCTTAGCTTGCACCCCGCGTGCGTTGCTAGTTGCCTTTATCATATCAGCCATCCGCGGATAGGAGCCGAGGATGGCCTCAGAACCCAAGCGCCAGGCGTCATTCGTTCCGACATGTGCCACTACATGTAACCGATTGCACCAGTGCGCTCGATAGCCGCCGGCAAGGTCTCCTCCACATCAGGGATGAGCCCTCCCGGCAAACATACCGAATGCACACTGGAATATTTTCTCGCCTTGCCTGCTAACTCCTCGAGGGGGTCCATAACTCGCCTGACATTGGAGCTCCTAATGACTAGCATACCCACCCTCTGTACTTGTCCGGACTGGGCAAATCAACCTCTGATCCAACAGGAGAGGCATGCTGTGCTGGCTCAGATGTATCATCAACACTGAGAAGCACCTCGTACTCATTGCTAAGACGTACGAACCCAGCCGCACGGCCTGGTGCCTGTTTCGCCTTCTGCCCAGTGACACGAAAACCCACCACTGTCTGCCACCCACTCTGGAGTGAGGGCGGACCGGTAAGGTGTTGCGTATCGAAAGCTGCACTGACGTCCGGGCCACCAGGGGATTCCAGTGACACCAAAGCTGTCACAGGTCTCTTCACTGGCGCCCCGACGTCGCCACAAGTTCGGGCTTTAGCCACAAGCTTGTCTACGGTAGCCGACGCAGCATCTAGCTGTTTACAAACAGCAACCAACTCTCCTTGTGTCCGCTCACAACAAGCACAGTCCCTAGCCAAATCGAACTGTGTATTAAATAGACTAGTGGTCTCAAATGGCGCTACTGAGTTTGAAAATATACCAAAGGAGAATAGAGTAACACTAAAAGTTGATGTGCAGATTTCTCACTGAACTCAGAAACCGTAAGCTATTAAACAGAAATAACTTTCTCTACACGGAAAATTAACACTAGGAGGCCACCCTATAGAAGGATATTCACAAGACATACGCAAAAACAAAAACTAAGGTTAATTTTCTAACTGCTAGTCTACAGAGTAAAATACATGCGTACACTTCACTTCTTTGCAGAAGGAAGTGAACAAAAACAAACAAAAGCTAAATTAATTTACAGTTTATCACACAAGTACTGCTGCTGCTGCCCTGCTGCGTGCCATCTCGGCTTTCCAAATCACACCCATACGAAAACATTGCGTTTTGTGGAGAACAGGTTGATGCAGAAACACAATTAATTTATTGTAACGTATTTCTAATAACCACGTATTATTCAGTGTAAAAAAGTAGGAAGCGCCACCATTTAGTGTGACAGCTCATGGTCACGCCTACTGTTCTCCATATTTAACAAAGAATCAGTTACATCTGGCCTATTGACACACCGTTATACTTTGTTTTTCAATTATCAGACTACTTTATTTGTTTTGTGTCTTTTGGTTAACATTTAATACATTGTGTAACTTGTAAATAGCAAAAACAAAGAAGTAGTGATTCTCTGCCCTGGAAAATGTTACATAATACGGTAAATGCTGTTGGTCTGTTGGATTCTTATGAGTTGCTATATTCACAACACATCTTAGTGACAGAAAATCTACGGGATATTAGACTTCCCTGTGAGACATTCATACCAACCATCATTTAACTATTGTAATTTTGACGTCATGGTGTGCGAGAACGTTTTTATGTGCCATTTAATCGTTCTTGTGTTGTGTTAATCATGTCTCATAAGTTGAAACTGGTGGGCAAACCTGAACAAGATATGCATCTTATACACAGAATTTTTCATTATGTCACCAAAAAAAATTGATTAGTGGTGTCCATTAATCATCATACCACTAATATGCACCAAGGTGAAAAGATGATTTTATAAATATCAGATTTATGTGTTTGTGTGGAGCGTAAGTTCCTTACAATATATTTTTATTTCGATAACGTATTTATGTAAAACTTAAGGTACCACATTTTCGTCACATGATAATGCTATTATAAAGCAATAAGGCAATATTATGTATTGCTTTTACAATAACCTTGATGGAAGATTGCCGGTTGTCGTTTCCTGCTTCGGATGGTAGTTTGGTTTAACTAATTTATGGCATGCATTAACCATCTGATGAACAACGATTACTATCCAGGGAGATTTTGTTTATTTTTAAAGACGAATGGAGGGATGATACGACATTACTACTGATTTGCTTTTACACAGTGTATGATTGATTCTATCTGGAGTATACTGGGCATATTTGCAAGGAGGCAAGTTATGCATTCTTGTCATTGGGAAAGTGCTCTCCCAGTGTGGTCTCTGGAATCCGTAATGGTCCCCAAATGTTAGCGGATTTCGTGACTGTGTGTTTTCGCGCAGTAGCGCTGAGACGATTTTATCGCTTCTTAATAGACACTGTGATTACAATAAAACCACTCTGTAATTTCATTATCCATGTTAAATGAACCGGACCGGCATTCTTTGTTCTCTTCTGTTTTTAATTAGACATTGACAGGGACGGTCGCAGTTAAGTAGAGATTCTGTTATTTGTGCTAATTTGGCGTAATAATAATAATAATAATTATTTAATTTCATTGTGTTTATAATTAAGAATAATCATAGCATTTTCCTCAGCATTTTTTCATGAATCTGTGAAGTAAATGTGACTTACTTTGTGTAGGGATGTCTGTTGGTGAATGAGCGCGTATTAGCGGCACCAATCAGTGTGATACGTATGATTTGCTTTCAAAATAGAGCCTGCATCTAAAATTTCACTTTTAGCAAAACGAAGTCCAGTAGCTTTTAAGTGTAAATCACGTCCCAAAATTATTCTCGCCAACAGATAATTCCTGTAGTGAAGCCTAGCTAAAAAATTATGGTGGTAATTAAATTCCAAAATTTCAATATTAAATTTTGAAAAAACAAAAAAAATAGAAAATTCAGCCTCCATTATTCTTTTTATCTGTGTATAGTCGTGAGTGAACCTCATCAGTAAGTGAAAAGGTCCCGTGGGAGCTGGGCAGTTTACGTGGAAGTAAGGTTGCTCCCTGCACCGTACTTTTGTCAACAGAGCTAGTACCTCTCCTAGTCCTGAGAGAAAGACATCGTATCGTCACTGTCATCCTCAGAAAATAACTGGACATGACATTTTTGCCTGTTCCGTTTCAGCCCTCAATGGACATGAAACCTGACCATCATAGGGAGAGAATTATTATTGCTCCAAAATTTCTTGCACCCACTCTAATTGAGTCGTCCTGCTACTGTGCTTGGCGCGAAGAAGCCGAAAAATCGGTGGGATATTGCTCTGTCTCAGTATCAATCTTCTATTTAAGGTATATTTTGTACGCCAATAGTGGCAAGTTTTTGCAGTGTTCCCCTTGTTTTTTTTATGAAGTAAGCGATATTCTTGTCAGTCACATCGGCAGCAGCATTAGTGGTTCCCACATGTAGACTTTCTTTGGTTGTAGAGAGGGTGGTCTATGTTTCATAATCATTCCACTGATCGCGCCGTGAGGATCACTCGTCTCCGAGCCACCATTTGGTGCTGACAGGTGCACGGCTAGCTCATTTTGGGGAAAATTGTGATAGAACAATCCATAATCTGCACTGCTCTTTACTTGCGTACTTTGCCGCGGAGCAGGTGTTGCTAGGTTCAATTATAGACTGTAACATCATGTTGTATCTTTACTGGCGTATCACGCAGCGTGATGGTATGTGGTGCCATTAGTTACTCGTCTCGGTCACCTCTTGTTCGCATTGATGGCACTTTGAACAGTGGACGTTACATTTCAGATGTGTTACGACCCGTGGCTCTACCCTTAATTCTATCACTGCCAAACCCTACATTTCAGTAAGATAACGCATGACTGCATGTTGCAGGTCCTGTGCGGATCTTTCTGGATACAGAAAATGTTCTAGAGCTTCCCTGGCCAGCACATTCTCCAGATCTCTCACCAACTGAAAACGTATGCTCAATGGTTGCCGAGAAACTGGAACGTCACAATACGCCAGTCACTACCCTTGATGATCTGTGGTATCGTGTTGAAGCTGCATGGGCAGTTGTACCTGTACACGCCATCCAAGCTCTGTTTGACTCAATGCACAATTACTGTTAGCAGAATATGCTATCGGTGGGTTCAGGAGGGTAATACGGAACATCGTGCTGGATACCAACGGCCTCGTATCACTAGCAGTCGAGATGACAGGCATTTTGTCCGCTTGGCTATAACTGATCGTCTAGCCACGTCTCGATCCTGCACCTGCGATTGTGTATTCAACGACGAATCTGGGTGCACGAATGGCACAACGTAATTTTTTCAGATGAATCCAGGTTCTTTTTACAGCATCATGATGGTCACATCCGTGTTTGGCGACATCTCGGTGAACGCGCATTGGAAGCGTGTATTCGCCATCGCCATACTGGCGTATCATCCGGCGTGATGGTATGGGGTGCCGTTGGTTACACGTCTAGGGCACCTCTTGTTCGCAGTGACGGCACTTTGAACAGTGGACTTTACATTTCAGATGTGTTACGACCCGTGGCTCTACCCTTCATTCGATCCTTGCGAAACTCTACATTTCAGTAAGATAACGCACGACTGCATGTTGCAGGTCCTGTGCGGATCTTTCTGGGTACAGAAAATGTTTGACAGCTGCCCTGGCCAGCACATTCTCCAGATCTCTCACCAACTGAAAACGTCTGGTCAATGGTTGCCGAGAAACTGGCACGTCACAATACGCCAGTCACTACTCTTGATGAACTGTGGTATCGTGTTGTAGCTGCATGGGCAGCTGTACCTGTACACGCCAACCAAGCTCTGTTTGACTCAACGCCCAGCCGTATCAAGGCCGTTGTTACAGCCAGACGTGGTTGTTCTGGGTACTGATATCTCAGGATCTACGCACCCAATTTGGGTGAGAATGAAACCACATGTCAGTTCTAATATAATAGATATATCCAGTGAATACCCGTTTATCATCTGCATTTCTCCTTGGTGTAGCGATTTTACTGGCTGGTAGAGTATGTGATTTTTTTTCTTTTAGTGGCATTTTTTTGACCACGAGAGGCACGGATATGGATGCAGCCCAGTGCATGACTATGAGGCTCCACGCCAGAAGGAAAAAGAGAGGACCTCCAGCATTTACGAAAAAATAGGAACACCAGTAGGGCCTTATTTTAAAGTTATTTTTGTAATGGGATTCAGCCTGAAGATGAGGTTTACCTTGAAACATGTCGCTAAATAAATAAGTAATGCAGTAGTTGACAAAGCGCGTGTCTGGTAATGGCAATTAAAAAAAAGTTTTACATACACTCCTGGAATTGGAAAAAAGAACACATTGACACCGGTGTGTCAGACCCACCATACTTGCTCCGGACACTGCGAGAGGGCTGTACAAGCAATGACCACACGCACGGCACAGCGGACACACCAGGAACCGCGGTGTTGGCCGTCGAATGGCGCTAGCTGCGCAACATTTGTGCACCGCCGCCGTCAGTGTCAGCCAGTTTGCAGTCGCATACGGAGCTCCATCGCAGTCTTTAACACTGATAGCATGCCGCGACAGCGTGGACATGAACCGTATGTGCAGTTGACGGACTTTGAGCGAGGACGTGTAGTGGGCATGCGGGAGGCCGGGTGGACGTACCGCCGAATTGCTCAACACGTGGGGTGTGAGGTCTCCACAGTACATCGATGTTGTCGCCAGTGGTCGGCGGAAGGTGCACGTGCCCGTATACCTGGGACCGGACCGCAGCGACGCACGGATGCACGCCAAGACCGTAGGATCCTACGCAGTGCCGTAGGGGACCGCACCGCCACTTCCCAGCAAATTAGGGACACTGTTGCTCCTGGGGTATCGGCGAGGACCATTCGCAACCGTCTTCATGAAGCTGGGCTACGGTCCCGCACACCGTTAGGCCGTCTTCCGCTCACGCCCCAACATCGTGCAGCCCGCCTCCAGTGGTGTCGCGACAGGCGTGAATGGAGGGACGAATGGAGACGTGTCGTCTTCAGCGATGAGAGTCGCTTCTGCCTTGGTGCCAATGATGGTCGTATGCGTGTTTGGCGCCGTGCAGGTGAGCGCCACAATCAGGACTGCATACGACCGAGGCACACAGGGCCAACACCCGGCATCTGAATGCTTAGTTATTTCCATCTTACACAATACAAAGAATAGTGTTGATATGGCTATACTGTTTTCAAATCAAATGGAGAGTTCTGACCCACTTCTTACAAAGTGTTCTCAGTTATTCATAAATCCATTCATTTATTATTTCCATATTCTAGGAGTGTGTTCTTCAGTTTTATCCGCAGATGGCAAACCTACTGTATTAGGAACAACTCTGTTCCGACAGTGACTATTCTTACTGTGGATGGCTGTATTTCCTTCATTGCTGTCTGCAGATTCGACAGGTTAATCAGTTTCACCATTGTTCGTAGCTGACGCAGGAGCATCATCTCCAAAATCACTTTCACCACGAAAGTCACTTACATCGTTCTTCAAGAAACTATAAAGTTTGAGACACGTATTCGTTCTGAGTAGCAACGATTTTGATGGAAATAACGTTTCGTAATTAGATGAGGGTCCGACCCCCACGATACAAAAATAAATTAGATTTGTCATTAACAGCGCTACGAATTTGCTTAAACCATTTTATAGAAAGCAGCTTATTAATATGAATCCACAGGCTCCGAAACTGTGTTTTCAGTTAAAGGTGCGTAAAATTCACCAATCGGTGCCTCTTATTGTAAACAGTATGATCAGTACTGTGCGTATCACGAGTTAGCAAGGTTTCTTCACGAAAAATAAAAAGAACTCCTTTGCTATTTGAAATAATTTTCTGTCGTCCATAGGTAAAATCTAATCAATAAAATCAAAGCATTGCAGTTTGATTAAGAAACTAAATTGTTTTCACCAAGTATTAGGAACCTGTACTCTAATGGACCTATTCAAAGAAATGTAGACATCGTTGAAAAAAATCTACGTACTTTTAAAAAAGACATTTCACATGAGCAAGTTACTGACGTAATTCCTTTGTTAAGAATAGTATTAAAATAAATCTATTTTGTTTCCAGTGGCGAACTATAACATCGGCCTAACGACCTGGCAATGGGTAATTCACTGGCAGCCACCTTACGCGATATTTTCATCAATTCGCTGAAACAATAATTCTTCAATAACTTTTGAGCTGCTGATTTGGGTATTTTGTAGCATTCTCCGTACGCAGACATTTTGATCGTATACAGCGGTTGCCTGGAAGGAATTAAACAGTTGTTTGAAGTTTTTAACAGTCTTCATGAAAAAATGAGCTTCACTTGTGCTTTATTATTTTTAATCTAGTATTGTTACTGAGAACGACAGACTTCCCTTCGGTATTTTTCGAAACGCCACAAATACAAATCAGATTGTGCTCGCTCGTTCAATGCATTCTCATTCCCATAGAAAAGTACTTTTCCATTCAGCCATTCATCATACAGTTTCTATACCTTTGTCACCTCGAAAGCTTAATGAAGAGCTGAATTTAATAAAAACTATTGCAGTTAATAACAGTTATGATACCTCGTTAGCTGAAAAGATATTCAAACACAAAACTGACGCTGCAGTGATTACTTCAGGCACTAATGCCGTTTCTGACAATAACGAATACAAAAAAGTTTTTTGTATTCCATTTCTGGGCCCTATTTCCTATAGAATTCATCGTCTTTTATTTTAAAAAAAATGTAGTGCAAAGTTACATTTTCCTCCAACAATAAATTGCAAAAAAAGTCTTTTTCACATTCTTAAGGCTACAGTTGCTAATAAACACATTTCAGGAGTTGTTTATAAAATCACTTTTGATACACGTCCCCTTTGCTACGTAGGACAGACTGGAAGATGTTTCAGTGTCAGGTACAAGGAACATGTATTGGGAAAAAGATGCTCTAATGTACGTAATTTCACTTTTGCTGATCATCTGTTAGTTTCCGTTCACGAACCTAAAAGTGTTGAAGAAATTTCCATTTTTTTGGGGTAAAGAAAGGTCATATGCTCGACGTACTCGAAGGGCAGGAAATTTTCAAGCTTATTCCTCGGCACAATGGAATCATCCTCAGTGAACAGTTACAATTACGCAACAAACATTTTTTTTTCATTTGCTTTAATCCAGAAGTTTGAGTCCTTCTTTTTCACTATATTTTCCATCTCTACTTCAGAAACACGTTTTTCTCTGAATTTCATAGATATAAACTACTAAAGTTACGTTCCTGCAGACATTTTTTGGATTGTGCAGCTGTTTGTATAAATATTCTTTAATATCCTTTGTCAAATGTAATTTCTATATAGCCTAATAGATTTCTCTGT
Source organism: Schistocerca gregaria (assembly GCF_023897955.1). NCBI lineage: Eukaryota > Metazoa > Arthropoda > Insecta > Orthoptera > Acrididae > Schistocerca > Schistocerca gregaria. The sequence goes on from NC_064923.1 coordinate 425,888,888, forward strand.
TGTACTTCATTTGCTGGACTTTTTTGTATTTTCATTAGTACATGTATTTTTATAATTAATGTCGTTTAATTCAGTTATTTCTCTTATGATGTCGGAAATAGGCACATGTCACTGTCTGCGCGTATTGTTTTGGTAACAGCAATATAAACCACTGTGCCGACCAGTCTGATGTTATTCCTGGTAAGGCACACGTGTCAAAGGCTTGAACGTATTTAATTTTAGTTGTTGACTTGAGCACATCTGCTCGAAACTTTGGCCATTGCTTTCTTGTATTCTAATTTTGCGAAAGTAACCTTTGTATGCCAAGACAATTCTCATCTTCGTTAATAATTTTGTCCAAATTGATTTCATGTGTCTTATTTTAAAGAGGTTCTTAACACTTGAGCCGTATGAAGACATCCATAGACGTGTCGAGACATCGGCCTATGTAACAAACACTTATTTGTGACCGTTTGGCTGCGCTATTCCTAGGCTGCTAATAACAGCATTTTTAAATTAATTAATTAGTTTTTAGACAGGAAGAATCTAAAGAGCCCAAGAATTCTACGGGGTACAATTGAACATTATTTCTTCAGCTCGATCATATTCAGAACCGAGGTAAACCTTTGTCTCTCCAGATAGCAAATTAGAAATGATATATAGATTAATTGTTGTACAATCATCACTTTTTGGATGTAGGGATGCCTCTGAATAGAACTGCGCAACATGTTGTTCATTGATTTCTGTGCAACTGAATACTATCAGCATGTTGTACCCTATAGTACAGTGGAAATATGAAACACAGAAGAAAAAAATTAGCAGATGTATGAGTTTTTCGTTTTTGTAATTATTTCTGTATTAAGAAAAATTAATAATAAATAAATATTCCCTGCAGAAAATGTCTCTTTTTTACCTCTATTGGTGATAGCGATTAATGTTATTGTGGTTAGGAGAATCGAAAAAATGGTTCAAATGGCTCTGAGCACTATGAGACTTAACATCACTGGTCATCAGTCCCCAAGAACTTAGAACTACTTAAACCTAACTAACCTAAGGACAAAACACACATCGATGCCCGAGGCAGGATTCGAACCTGCGACCGTAGCAGTCGCGCGGCTCCGGACTGAGCGCCTAGAACCGCTAGACCACCGCGGCTGGCTAGGAGAATCGTAACGTAACGTTGTAAACAAGGTAAAGTAATGACGATTTAAAAGTTAAGTAGAATAAGTTACAAAAGTAAACTGTATATACCTGTAACGATGATCTTAGTGGTAGTTCAGTTTATAAGCGCTGTACATAAGAATAATTAAATTGTCAGCAGACAGTGTCTCCTAAGCTCTTGACATCGTCGTGTATGACCGCAACTTGGTGACAGAGGAGGCTCCCGCAAAGAATGCAAACAATTCGAACAGCTGTTTTACACGTTAGTTAATAAGATTCTCAATAGGTGGAACATTTTACATTATTTTCATCAAAATGTTTTCAAAGTACCGTATTTTAACGAAAGTAATAACTTTAAACTACTTATGTATTTTTCTTCATTAGCGGTGAACGAAATCTTGGAAATGGTGTCTCAATCATTTCTTGTGGTTAAGTAACAGGGGCGATATGTGGTATTGACAAAAACATCGCTGAGAAGTACCATATATGACACTGTCTGGAAAACGTGTTGCAAATAGAGTTAGTAGTAAAGAAGTAATTAAGTAAATCATTAGGTCTCAAGAAGGAGTTTCATTTAATATGCTGTGGAAGCGATAAACTTTTTCCTTCAGTCATTTTCTCCTTTTTTTGGAAGGGGGGTGGGGGTGAGAGAGGTGTTAGCGAGAAAATGTTCTGTAAATATTTCAAATAATGTGAAAGTTCGTTATAGTTCACGAAGTGCTCTCATTCTCAAACACTGGATGAACGTAATCTCTCTATTGACGTGCAGTGAGATACGTTGCCTCAAGTCACGTGCACAGTTTCTTGCTTTATTACGTTTCTTATTGTGTTAACCTATAACATAATATTATACGTTTTAATAAGTAGATTATAAGGGAATTTTAAATTTTTGTTCCGGCCAGTAATCAGACCAAATACTGTTAGCAAAATTTTTGTTGTCCCTGGAGACCATTACGGCCTGAATTTTAAACTTATAGCATGCGTCCTGGCAAATAATTGGACATCTTCACCGCGTTCTCAGCAATCATGTGGACGTGTATTCGAATGCCGGCTCATACGAGCCATTCAGTGAACACGGTCCATGTAAAGAACATACAAATCGCAGTACTGTAGCACGCGCCACGGGAACGGTTCATCCAAACAGCTCCTGTGGCACGTGTGACAGTAGTGTGTTTGTCTCTGCACTAAACAATATTTCTCTTGTGCTTTGCGTCCTGTGTGGTACAACGAGACACTAGTACCTCCCTCTGATAGTCTACATTTCGCCAGTGCAGGTAATGGAGTCCACTTACTCGTTGGTGAAATAATTACTAAAGCCGTAGTTGTTCTTTCTTTTGTGTACTTAATACCTGCGCATAAGTGTTTAGTTATCCGTTTTTATCCTGTTTCAGTACTGTGATGAAAGCGTAACTCAACTGTCACTTTAATGTGTGGCGTGGTTTCGTTTACATAGCTCTTTCATGTGGTCGTGTGGAGTACGTTTCGCTCAGACGCACAAGTGATTGATTACTAAACATACTGCATCATTTGACTAAATGAGTTAAGGCATGTCTGTCAAGAGGAACTGTGGAAGGTAGAGGTGCGAACCAGTGATAAGCCTGTACGGCTGCGTGGTTCCTGTTTGATCCCCGTTTGAACAACACAGCACATTGTGGTGTTTTCGTTTCTGTGTTTCCGGACGGTTTCGGCGACCTGCTCTGGTGGTGCTCTTAATTGGGCTTCCAAGTTACTGCAAAGGATGACAGATATAGTTACCTTGCTCTGCAGATACATTACGATGGTCATTTTCATGTAAAGAATAACAAATATATGACGAGCTTGAGTCTTTCATTTTGTTCCTTTGCATAAAATTTGCTTGCAGAATACCAGACCTTTAATGTGTCTTTACTCGTGTTGGAAGTTAACACCGGTTGTTCAGTGAAGTAATTAGCTTTCAAAACATTAGGTGCAGTAGAAGGTCTCGCTAACACCATATTTTCGATTACTCGAGTGTTTCCCGGATTTTCTAATGTATTCAAAATATTTCTTTCCTAATTTGTGTACGATGTGCTGGTCCTGTGTACCACAGCGTCCACATACAGACAACTGTGTTGCTCGTTGTATCTATGTTCGTGAAATGTATGGGAATATACACTACTGGCCATTAAAATTGCTACACCAAGAAGAAATGCAGATGATAAATGGGTATTCATTGGACAAATTATTATACTAGAACTGACGTGTGATTACATTTTCAAGCAATTTGGGTGCATAGATCCTGAGAAATCAGTACCCAGAACAACCACCTCTGGCCGTAATAACGGCCTTGATACGCCTGGGCGTTGAGTCAAACAGAGCTTGGATGGCGTGTACAGGTACAGGTGCCCATGTAGCTTCAACACGATACCACAGTTCATCAAGAGTAGCGACTGGCGTATTGTAACGTGCCAGTTTCTCGGCAACCATTGACCAGACGTTTTCAGTTGGCGAGAGATCTGGAGAAAGTGTTGGCCAGGGCAGCTGTCGAACATTTTCTGTATCCAGAAAGATCCGCACAGGACCTGCAACATGCAGTCGTGCGTTGTCTTACTGAAATGTAGGGTTTCGCAGGGATCGAATGAAGGGTAGAGCCACGGGTCGTAACACATCTGAAATGTAACATCCATTGTTCAAAGTGCCATCACTGCGAACAAGAGGTGACCGAAACGTGTAAACACGAGTAAGCACCCCACACCATCACGCTGGGTCATACTCCAGTATGGCGATGACGAATACACGCTTCCAATGTGCGTTCACCGCGGTGTCGCTGTGATGCAGCGTCAAGGGTAACTGCAGTCTTGTCTCCGAGCTGATAGTGCATGCTGCAGCAAACGTCGTCGAACTCTTCGTGCAGATGGTTGTGGTCTTGCAATCGTCCCCATCTGTTGACTCAGGGATCGAGACGTGGCTGCACGATCCGTTACAGCCATGTGGATAAGATGCATGTTATCTCGACTGCTAGTGATAGGAGGCCCTTGGGGTCCAGCACGGCGTTTCTATTACCCTCCTGAACCCACCGATTCCATATTCTGCTTACAGTCATTGAATCTCGACCAACGTGAGCAGCATGTCTCGATACGATAAACCGCAATCGCGATAGGCTACAATCCGACCTTTATCAAAGTAGGAAACGTGATGGTACGCATTTCTCCTCCTTACACGATGCGTCACAACAACGTTTCACCAGGCAACGCCGGTCAACTGTTGTTTGTGTGTGAGAAATCGGTTGGAAACTTTCCTCATGTTAGCACGTTGTAGGTGTTGCCACCGGCGCCAACCTTGTGTGAATGCTCTCAAAAGCTAATCATTTGCATATCACAGCATCTTCTTCCTGTCGCTTAAATTTCGCGTCTGTAGCACGTCATCTTCGTGGTGTAGCAATTTCAATGGCCGGTAGAGTATTTCTAGCGTTGTTGTATGACGAGGTCTGTCTGAGAGAATGGAAGTATAATGTTGGTCCTGGGCTCGGAGACAGAAGACGTGTCACGCAGTCCTCACGTTGGTGATGGCAGATCTTACCACACTCAAGGCCTGATTTCATTAATATAGCCAGGAGAGATTTAGATTGCTTAGCTACGCTTGAAGTGGGAATTCAAGGTAAAACTCGCAAGCTTAGCGCAAAAGCAATTGCAGTGTTAGGCTCGCAATGTTAGTCTCTACATCTACATGATATGCTGTAGTTTGGAAATTGAAATAATTGGTCAGTTTGGCATTCAGCCATTATTGGTACTTCCGTAATTGTCATTGTTTACTAGTAGTGGTTTTGATTTCTGAAGGTTTTAATAGACTTAATTGATGAAATCCCTTCTTACAAGTTATTTAGTATTTAGCAGGACTCAAGCAAATTCCTTTTTCTTCAACTCATTCTTAATAACAATAATCTTTATCCACTGCTGCTGCAAACTGCTGCACTTGTTGTAAACCAGTTGGGAAAAGGCAATCATCTAAAGAGGCGAGTGATAAACCTAGCGTCAAAACAGAGACAAACAGAGACACTGACGCACCACAATGTGTCATGTACTCTAATCCAGCAAATTCCATTGCACAAGCCAGATTCTGTATCACCTGTCAATTCTTGTTCAAAAACGCTGTCACATAACTTAGGTATTCATTGCTACAGGTTCATTTCTTCCTGTAGTTTTTCATATTTAAATACTCTGTCAGATTGTTTAACCAAATGGTAGTTTTAAGTTTCTAGTGTTGAGGGCTTTTAGGACAGTGAAACTGACTCTCATAAAACGCGCACACAGTTTTATGCAGGTTAGATTTTGATTACTGATAGCTCAGGTTGCTTATCGTGTCCAATTTCACTGACGAACATAGCTGTTGTAGCTATGTTCTACATCTATATCTACACGACTAGTCTGCAATTCACAATTAAGTGCTTGGCAGGGGGTCAAATGTTACACATAATTGTTGCATATGCGTTACAACCTCAAAATATTTGTGTAATATTTACATTCTATTATTTGAATACCATCTTCATGTCATTAAACTGCAATTGAAAAGGTTCCATGGCAGTTTTTACAAGGACTCGAATTTTGGATGCTTTAACACTAATGTTGATTGGAAAAGTACATGATAGAGGTTAAATAAAATGCTTTTAGTATATGAGAGTACAGTTTCATTAGAAAATAGTCTATGTTCAGTCAATTTCTCCAGCAGGTAATTGAGAGTCGCTGTGACTGTGTTGTACAGTTCGTGTCACAATCTGAGAAGCATGCCCTACTAGGGTTAATGAGCCTATTACATTAGGGCACACAGTGGCGTCGGTCGACCAACGGTAGACGCTCCACCACAGAGCCGGTATTTGTGTTTTAACTTCAGGACGGTATCCAACGACGTCTGCAACAGAATTACCTAACCTTAACAGCTGTCTCAGGAGATGTCTTACGGAAAATTATGTACTGAGCATAGTGATGTTTATGGACGGTGACTGCAGATGAGAAGTCAGAACAATAACTCTGTTTAAAAATTACATATTATACACGTAAAAGACCAACACATTTTTCTACTAATCAATGATGCAGAACAATCGAGAAACGCGTAACTGTTGGTATTATAAAGTGCAGCGAACGAAGCGTGGATTCTACCATTGTTGTTACAGCATACCAAATTCCGTGGCATCAAACACTTCCCTCCGTGATAACGGATTGATACAGTTCTTTGTATTCATACAGTTCGCTTAACACACTTTTCATTCATTTTCAGCATCATTATCATCGTTACTAACATATTCGCAAATACTAACATTAGATTCAGTAGCATCAGGCGAATCGAAACCTGACAATTTTCACGAAGCCATCGCAGACAGGAAAAAAGCACATAATCATAGTACCTTTACTCTTTCCACAACTGTGGATGTCGTTACAAGTGATGCTGATGTTATAATTTTTCTTCTTCATTCACTTCCGTTTCTCTCTTTTCTGTCCACCATCAGGTAAGCGCATTACCTTCTAAGGCAAATTTAACACTGTAATATATCAAAGACTATCAACAGATTGTATTAGGTCTTTGTAGAAATGGACGGCTCATTCCTATCATCAGTATACCTACACGCTGCTTTCAAAAAACAGTTGTAGTGTTTTGGAGTTGTTGAGAGAGATTTATCGCTTACTTCTCCAGTATTCAAGAACAATTCCCATTTTATTGAATGCAGGTATGATGTTCGCCGAGGTAACTGTACACAGAAAAGGAGTACTGAGTTGAATGTAAATCGTTAGTACCAGGTCTGAGAAAATGGCTTTTCTAGTTTTTCCTTAAAGCCCATCTTCTATTGAGATCTACATCCCACATGAAGGGCAAACACCTGAATCACCTCCATACTTCTTTCCTTTGTCATTATTCTGATCTTGAATCCGATCTTTTATCCTCTGTATCTCTTCTTTCGGCCCATCCACTTCTTTTTACCTTTCTTCTTCATTTCCACTCTAACATTTCCTGAATTCCCTACAGCCTCCTTGTTTCTATCTTGTCTATCTTGTCTCTCCCATGCCTAAAATATCTATCTCTCTCCTTTCCATCAATTCCACTATCTCCGCTACCTTCCTTGACAGTGTTACAAATGTTCAAAGTACCAATGCATAGTCCCTTTGCCTTGGAACTTCTTTGTTATTGATATCCACGCTTTCCGAGGCAATTTACCTTGTTACAAGCTGATTGTTGATACACTGTTGGCTATCTAGGTCTGTTACAGCTTCACCGGATCCCCTCCAGCCGCCACTTTTCAGATTTTTTTTGTGGTAAGTTCCTATGGGACCAAACTGAAGGGTTACACACTGTTTAATCTAATTTAAACTAACTTACGCTAAGGACAATACATACACATACACCCATGCCCGAGAGAGGGCTCGAACTTACGGCAGGCGGAACCGCGCGAACCGTGGCAAGGCGCCCTGGACCGCGCGGCTACCCCTCGCGACTTTTCGGAGATGATACAGGGCCTTCACAGCTACCGCATCAGTCCTGGGGCACTCGGAACTTCCCACTGTACTTCACTCCTGTAGGCTATCCCCTACTTTGCGGCGATTCCCACATCCCACGACTTGGACGAATGGTTGGTCTTCAGAGAAATTGGGAATAGACTGCTACCTGAAAGCAAGTACATGTGCCACCATTGCAGCAAGTGAAAGATAGAGATTATTATTCAGCGGCGAGTGCGAGTGAAGAGAGAGAATTTGCTAATAAATGTAAAGTGTCCTGTTACTATTTGGCCAGTAGTGTAGCAGCTAACATCGCTAAGACCTTCACTGTGATGACAGGCTCATCTGTAATTTAGCCCAAGGCCTATGTTTGGATGGAAATTGATAATCTGATCGTGAATTGGCGAAGAAAAAGTATGGGAACGGGAAATAATCGTTGCGATAATAGTTTGATCTTTGACGTAGCCTGATGTCCACGTTCGCATTTTGTTAAACACATTTCACGCTATTTTACTTATTTTCCGTTGCAAAAAGTAAAACTGTGAGGTAAAGCCAGGAAAACTATGTTAAATAATGAACATATCTGTTGACGATGATTATGTTGCGTGTTATGTACACTGGAATGAAAAAGTAAAGATACTTTTGGATGATTTGTCACAGACAAGTAAAATAGCTCGATGAAATTTGGACCACACACTGAACGAACTGCTACGGTATAGTACTGAAGGTGACGCAGTATTATGCCTCCACACATCATAAGCACCAGTACCACCAAATCGATTATGTGCGTTAGTGTCCCACGAGGCATCACGTGTTGCTACCTCTTACCATATGAGCGTACGTAATGTAACCAGTAACAACGTCGTACATAATGCATCCCATTACATATTTCTATAATATACCTTCTGTTCCATGCCGAAGTATTTCCTTCTACGAATTGTCCAAGTTCCACAGAACCATGTCATTTGGTTGCGTCACATCATGTGAATATTGCTTTCGTCATCTGGTTTTGCGCACCAGTGTTTACATAAATACTGTACACAAACTATGATACATGCAAGAGGGGCCTATTACGTACCATTCAAGACGATTTTTTGTCCGAGGAACAGTCGGTTAAGATATTTTAACCAGAAAGTAGGTTACTCTGCTACTAGCAACCAATATTAGTATGCGATTTCGGAAAGAATAATCTGCTTTCCTTATCTAAGGAACGTAGGTTATGTTAGTCCTAGGTGTATGGTGTGCTTTCGATTAAGTGCTTCTTTCCATATCCAAAGAACTTGCACTTTTTGTCGACGCGGCGCTTCACGCACGCTCGCTTCAAGGTGTTACATTTTAATGACCACCAGTGTTTTGGGACAGGGAATTACGTTTCTTTCGGAATATTTTAGCAATCCCCAGTAATACATCGGCTTTGCTACAACAAATTTTATGTGGCCCTACTCCTTGGTATTTTATGATTGCCGTTCTTCCCAGTGAGTGATCGTATATGTTGTAAAAGAGCGATAAACAACCTTTCCCCGCAATTATGCCGAAGACGTAGGAATTGTATGTGTTAATGGTGAACTGTCAGAAGAGTTGTGCTCTACCAAAACTACGGTTCGGTAGTTTGGTCACAGTACATAAATGACGTAGCAAGCGGTATGATTGCCGGTAGTATTGGGTGCATTGGTAAGGAACGAAACATAAATAAATGTGAAAGAGAGAAATTGGCAGCCGACTATCTCTCTATGTTCTTTTGGAGGTTTTTTGTTTTGTCCATAATTAGAATTGCACATCTTCAGTGTTAGTCCCCTGTGTCGTGTATATCCTTACAAAATAAAATGCCTCTAAGCACTATGGGACTTAACATCTGAGATCATAAGTCCCCTAGACTTAGAACTACTTAAACCTAACTAACCTAAGGTCATCACAAACATCCATGCCGGAGGCAGGATTCGAACCTGCGACCGTGGCAGCCGCGGGGTTCCGGACTGAAGCGCCTAGAACCACTCGGGCTCAATGGCCGGCCTATATCCTTACAGAATGTACAGTAAACTGCATTTTGTAAGTAATAAAAATTACTTGATCGCATAAATTCGGTGCCTTTATACAATCAAAGGAGTTATTTTTGATGCAAGTACAGTTTTTATGCAGAAACATATATATATATATATATATATATATATATATATATATATATATATATATATATTAATCATTTTGTGCTCAATAGAACGTTCTTCATCATGATCAAAGGCAACGGTTTCTTGTCCTTATTGATAAATGTGAAAGTAATTTATGAACAACACAAATATGTTTTTACGAACATTGAAGCGATGTTTGATACATTTGCGTTTTGCACTCGTTTTTCCTTACCATTTTGTTGAGTAAATTGCTTTTTCTTGTGCTGTATGTTAAATCCGTATTTTTGTCTCTATGTTTACTGCTACATCCCTCTGTTTGAAGTAATAAAGCAACCATTTTCGAACAAAAATTGAATTAATCATTAGCAACTCAGTTTCTATTATCTATACGTTCACTTCTTCCGGTTTTTATGGGACTATATTAAGACACTGATTTCATATGAAAGGAAAGGAATCATGAAGAGGTAACGCCCAATAGTTATGCAACACACAGAACGTAATAGCAACACGGATACGAACCTTACCAGACCCATTTATAGAACCCGCATTTCAACCTGACTGCCGAACGATGCTACGAGTACATACATGGCTCGTAAAGACCACGAAGATAAGATAAGAGAAATTAGGCACATGAATAGTCGTTTTTCCCTCGCCATATTTGCGAGTGGAACAGGAAGGGAAATGGTAAGTAGTCAGCCGGCCGGAGTGGCCGAGCGGTTCTAGGCGCTACAGTCTGAAGCCGCGCGACCACTACGGTCGCAGGTTCGAATCCTGCCTCGGGCATGGATGCGTGTGACGTCCTTAGGTTAGTTAAGTTTAAGTATTTCTAAGTTTTAGGGTACTGATGACCTCAGAAGTTAAGTCCCATAGTGCTCAAAGGCATTTGAACCATTTTTGATAAGTAAAGGTAGAGAGTAATCTCCGCCAAGCACCGTACAGTGGCTTGCGGTGTACCTATAAATATGTAGTTGTAGATGTAGATGTAGAAAGTTCCCAGAAGAACTACCGAAGTCTAATCTCACTTGCCACATTCTATGGTAGCCTACAGTAAGTTTACAACTCTGTCACGTTGCCATTGTATACCATAATGAAGCGTGCCCCAATGGTAACTAAAGTTTTGTAACTATAACCTTTGCTTACGTCACCTACGTCACTACTGCTGGAACTTCTGCGATGTTGCAGCGGAGTGCGGGAGTTGCGTGTTGTGTAAGGGACGGCGCGCATGAGCTGGGACCCCGGCCTTGACGCCTTGATTGCCGAAGCAAGCGGCAGCGGTGCTCGGCTGCGCGACGCGACACGACTCGGCGCAGCCTGCGCCGTCAGCAGAGCGCGCCGTCGTTTGTCTCTGTCAGCGGCGCCGCGCCTCGCCGACCTGACCACAGCGGCGGCGCTCCTGCGTCACCACACTCCGGACCCAACGCGCACCGCACCACTGAGGCCGCCTATACGGCTCCACGCTGGCAGTCAATCGGCGATACTGGGGTACCACCATCAACAACAAAAAGATTACTTTCTATTGTTTAACTTTTCCTTTGTTAGCATCTCATATCCACAGACGTTCAATAAGCTGTTTGTAGTAGCTTACCCACATTCCTATTTCCTTTATTCGTTATTAAACCTACTCCTTCATTACCCCTACTTAGTTTTGTATTTATAACCCTCTATTCTCCTGACCAGAACTCTTGTTCCTCCTGCCACCGAACTTCACTAATTCCCACGACATCTAACATTAACCTATCCATTTTCCTTTTCAAATTTTCTAACCTACCTGCTAGATTAAGGGATCTGAGGTTCCTCGCTCCGATCCGTAGAACGCCAGTTTTCTTTCTCCTGATAACAACGTCCTCCTGAATAGCCCCCGATCCGAGATACGAATGGGGGACTATTTTACCTCCGGAATATTTTACCCAAGACGACGCCATCATCATTTAACCATACAGTTAAACTTCATGCCCTCGGGAAAAATTACGGCTGTAGTTCCCCCTTGCTTTCAGCCGTTCGCAGTACCAGCACAGCAGGCCGTTTTGATTAGTGTTACAAGACCAGATCAGTCAATCATCCAAACTGTTGCCCCAGCAACTACTGAAAATATTGCTGCGCCTCTTCAGGAACAACAAGTTTGTCTGGCCTCTCAACAGATACCTCTCCGTTGTGGCTGCACCTACGGTACAGCTTTCTGTATCGCTAAGGCACGGAAGCCTCCCCACGAAAGCAGTTGGTGCATGTGATGGCATTATACTCCTGAAGACATCTTTTGCGCAATACAGCCAAACTGAAACGTATTAGAACGCATATACAGGTGTTACAAAAGGTACGGCCAAACTTTCAGAAAACATTACTCACACACAAATAAAGAAAATATGTTATGTGCACATGTGTACGGAAACGCTTAATTTCCATGTTAGAGCTCATTTTAGTTTCGTACACCTACTCTCAATGGAGCACGTTATCATGATTTCATACGGGATACTCTACCTGTGTTGCTAGAACACGTGCCTTTACAAGTACGACACAACATGTGGTTCATGCACGATGGAGCTCCTGCACATTTCAGTCGAAGTGTTCGTACGCTTCTCAACCACAGATTCGGTGACCGATCGGTAGGTAGAGGCGGACAAATTCCATGGCCTCCACGCTCTCCTGACCTCAACCCTCTTGACTTTCATTTATAGGGGCATTTGAAAGGTCTACGCAACCCCGATAGCAAATGTAGAGACTCTTCGTGCTCGCATTGTGGACGGCTGTGATACAATACGCCATTCTCCAGGGCTGCATCAGCGCATCAGGGGTATCTGGGAATATGCGTGCGGAACGATTTGAGGTGGAATGGTCATATAAAATTAATTGTTGGTAAGGCGGGTACCAGGTTGAGATTCATTCGGAGAGTCTTTAGAAAATGTAGTCCATCAACGAAGGAGGGGGCTTACGAAACACTCGTTCGACCTATACATGAGTATTGCTCACCAGTGTGGGATCCGTACCAGATCGGGTTGACGGAGGAGATAGAGAAGATCCAAAGAAGAGCGGCGCGTTTCGTCACAGGGTTATTTGGTAACCGTGATAGCGTTACGGAGATGTTTAGCAAACTCAAGTGGCAGACTCTGCAAGAGAGGCGCTCTTAATCGCGGTGTAGCTTGTTCGCCAGGTTTCGAGAGGGTGCGTTTCTGGATGAGGTATCGAATATATTGCTTCCCCCTACTTATACCTCCCGAGGAGATCACGAATGTAAAATTAGAGAGATTCGAGCGCGCACGGAGGCTTTCAGACAGTCGTTCTTCCCGCGAACCATACGCGACTGGAACAGAAAATTGAGGTATTGACAGTGGCACGTAAAGTGCCCTCCGCCACACACCGTTGGGTGGCTTGCGGAATATAAATGTAGATGTAGACGGAGGGTGGATATATGTATCCTCGCTAACGGAGGACATTTTGAACATTTCCTGTAACAAAGTGTTTGAAGTCACGCTGGTACGTTCTGTTGCTGTGTGTTTCCATCCAATGATTAGTGTGATTTGAAGAGAAGTAATAAAATGAGCTCTAACATGGGAAGTGAGCGTTTGCGGACAGATGCCACATAACGTATATTCTTTCGTTGTGTGTGAGGAATGTTTCCTGAAAGTGTGGCCGTACCTTTTTGCAACACCCTGTATTACGTAATTTAAAGAAAAATAAATTCTAAATAAATGAAAGTAGTGGTTGTGTCAGTCAACACCAACACAATACAGTTAATAGTTACAGTCAATGTCTCACAAATTAAAATGTAAGCAACAAGAAAATAAAACATATAAGGATCTCGCGGGAAAGGTGTAGAAATTCTGCTATGTGATATGTATAGTAGCAGTAACCTGAATGTTCGCCCCCGGTAGCTGAGTGGTCAGCGCGACAGACTGTCAATCCACAGGGCCCGGGTTCGATTCCCTGCTGGGTCGGAGATTTTCTCCGCTCAGGGACTGGGTGTTGTGTTGTCCTAATCATCATCATTTCACCCCCATCGACGCTCAAGTCGCCGAAGCGGCGTCAAATCGAAAGACTTGCACCAGGCGAACGGTCTACTCGACGGGAGGCCCTCGTCACACGACATTTCAGTAACCAAAATGTAAATTGGAGAATTTTGCAACCACAAATTCCGTGGAATTCACGTTGGTAATAGTGGTTGGCGACAGTTAGCTCTGAGAGTTGGCCGGCGTCGGACGTCTGATTGTAATACCGGCGACCATTTCATGGACTTGTAAAATTTCGTGCAGGAATTCTGAAAAACTCTGAAAATTTTCGATAGTTTGCTAAATAGTTATAGCCGCACGAGGTGAATTAACAGATTTTGAACGTGGAATGGTAGTTGGATCTTGAACTTTGGACATCCCATTTCGGAGATCGTTAGGGAATTCAGTATTCCGAGATCCACACCATCACGAGTTGTGCCGAGAATACCGAATATCAGGCATTACCTCTCACGACGCCGAAGTATGACGAACGTATCCATTAAGACAAAGCGCCGATATTTCTCCTTAATCGTTTACGGCAGCAGGCGACCTATGCGACTGCCTTTGCTAATATCACGACATCGCCTGTAGCGCATCTCCTTGGCTTATGACCGTAACGGTTATCGGTTGGACTCTAAAACGTGGCATGATCAGATGAGTCCTGATTTCAATTGGTAAGAGCTGATGGTAGGTTTCGAATGTGGCACAGATGCCAGGAAGCCATCAACCCAAGTTGTCAACAACGCAATGTTTAAGCTGGTGGTGGCTCCATAGTGATGTGGGCTGTGTTTCCGTGGAACGGAGTATCTCCTCTGGTCTAAATGAGCTGATCATTGACTCGAAATGGTAATTTTCGGATACTCTGACACCATCTACAGGCGTTTATGGACTTTACGTTCCCCAACAACGATGGAATTTTTATCGAAGACACTGCGTCATTTCTCTGTGCAACATTTGTTCGTGACTGATTTGAAGAATACATTATGGACAATTCGAGTGATTGAGTTGGTCATACCGGTCCATTAGCATGAATTATATAAAACGTGTATGGGATAATCAAGAGGTCAGTTACTGTACAAAATCCTGCACCGCAACACTTTCGAACTTCCAACAACTTGTTAAGTCTGCGCAGCGTCGAGTTTCTGCACTACACCGGGCAAAAGCAGGTCCGACACGAGGTTGCGAGATATCCCATGACTTTTGTTGCCCCAGTGTAAAGCCACGTTATACTCACATTTAAAAAAAGTTTTGCTTCACCCCGATTCCCAGAACTCCTGAAGATAGACGTTGACTGTGGATATTGTATCACACACACAGTCCCTTTGACTGTTCAGAGATGTCACTAAACCCGCAATCCGCCCTAAGATGTAAACAACCATGCATGAGCAGCGCCTGTTAGACGGATGGGATCCGATAGCTGATCAGTTCCAGTCATTCCACCAGGAAGGAGGTACACGGCTCGTTTTGTCTGTAGTTGTCTGTAGAGCTCTCAACAAGGGAAGTGCCCTGGCGTCTAAGAGTGAACCTAAGCGATGTTGTACGGACATGAAGAAGTCGATGACATGCCTCGCTCAGGCCGCCCAAGGGGTACTACTGCAGTGAATGACGGCTATCTACTGATTATGACTCTGAGGAAACCTGATAGCAACGCCACCATTTTGAATAATGCATTTCGTACAGCCACAGGACGTCGTGTTACGACTCAGATATTGCACAATAGGCTGCATGATGCGCAACTTCACTCCCGACGTCCATGGAGAGGTCCACCTTTGCAATCACTACACCATGCAGTGCGGTACAGATGAGCCCAACATCATGCCGAATGGACCGCTCAGGATTGGCATCACGTTCTCTTCACCGATGAGTGTCCCATATGCCTTCAACCAGACAATCGTAGGAGACGTGTTTGGAGGCAACCCGGTCAGGCTGAAAGCCTTAGACACATTGTCCAGCGAGTGCAACAAGGTTCCCTGTTGTTTTGGGACGGTATTATGTGGGGCCGACGTACGCCGACGGTGGTCATGGAAGGCGCCATAACGGCTGTACGATACGTGAATGCCGTCCTCCGACCGACAGTGCATATTGGTGAGGCTTTCATGGACGATAATTCGCACCCCCAACGTGCGCGTCTTGTGAATGAGTTCCTTCAGGATAACGCCATAGCTCGACTAGAGTGGCCAGCATGTTCTCCAGACATGAACCTTATCGAACATGCCTGGGATAGATTGAAAAGGGTTGTTTATGGACGAAGTTACCCACCAACGACTCTGAGGGATCTACGCCGAATCGCCCATGAGGAGTGGGACAATCTTGATGAACTTGTGGGTAGTATGCCACCACGAGTGAAGGCATCAATCAATGCAAGAGAATGTGCTACTGGGTATTAGAGGTACCGGTGTGCACAGGAAGTCTCCCTATATGGTGGTACAACATGTAATGTGTGGTTATCATCAGCAATAAAAAGGGCGGATATGATGTTTATGTTGATCTCTATTCCAATTTTCTGTGCAGGTTCCGAAACTCTCCGTACCGAGGTGATGCAAATCTTTTTTTGAGATGTGTAAATATTCTTTCATACGTATTTCAGCGATCATCCCAGAATACTCCCTCCCCCCCTTTCCCCCGCAACACGGTCCACCGCGCCAATTCCGCTCGCGCCTGATTGGCGCGACCGGCACCGTGGATGCAGAGAAGCCCACGGTCCAGCGGCTATGAAGCTATAAACATCCGAACGAGACGTGAACTCGACACTTCGCCTGAAGGTGGCAAGTAAACTTTCTGAAACTTTTCTGGAGAAGAAAGCATTGACTCGACTGCAACCCGAGAACATTTTGTCATCATAGAGTACTCACAGTTACAAACCGAGCAAACGCCGTTCCACAACAAACAGATCACCACAGGCAATCACTCTCTAAACTGTTACGATCAAGAAATTCTCTGGGTAACTAGTGCAGTTCCTCATACAAGAACAATAAATGTTTTACATCATTTGTTTCTTTTTAACAGATGTTCTGCCTTTCATATTAGTTTAAGTTTTCAAATAATCGATGATGCATTCAATATTATTCGCAGACATTAAAGTCTTCATACAAGAATGAAAATATTTATGCAAATTGGAATTAATTAAGTCACAAACAAATTTTATGCTGAGCTTTTATGTTTTGCAAGTATGTTTTATTACCCTGACGTAATTGTTGCGTTAAAGT